>NW_009201134.1:21857-56933 GCF_000690835.1 Fulmarus glacialis
CAGGGCATGCTGAGATGTGCAAGCTAGCTTTGGCTATACAAACTCTTAAACTGAAGCACCAGTGGGCAAATACAGATACCCTCAAATTGGGTAACCAATTTCATAAAAATATTTTTCTTCCAGACCTGAGGTGGCAAATCCACATGGTGCTTTATGTGCATTTATCAGCTTTCATCTCAGTAACTCAGAGACCTATGCAACTCTCCATTGTATACTGTCAGTATGCCCAAAACCTAACAGTGGCTGTGACTGCTGTGAGAACCAACAGATATGACAGTGTCACTGCAGTGATACAAATTTAAGAAGACATCACCTTCAGTAATACTATCTGATTGACTTTCTGCTCCCTGGTGTGCAAGTCCCATTGGTGGTATAGGATAGATGTGTCTCCACCATACTGAGAGCTCAGACTTCCAATCAGGCAGTAAGATGCACTATCATCAGTCATTACTTCTTCTGCCTTCTCTCCTTCCTTAGATAATACAGTCTCAGACTCGATCTGAAGATTTTTCTTCTGAACCTGAATATCACAAACATGATAACTGTGTTGATTTTGTACATGATCCAGTGGCACACATATGAATAAATTCTAGAGGTTATATTCTGCAATTAAGCTCAGTGATCAAAATAATACAAGTTGAAATGATCAATATTGGAATACTGAGTCCATTTGTAGGTTCCCCAGTACAAGAAAGACATGGGCATATTGGAGCAAGTCCAGTGATAGGCCACTAATACAATTAAGGGTTTGAAGCATCTAACATGCAAGGACAGGCTGAGAGAGCAGGAATTGTTTAGCCTCAAAAAGGAGAAGGCTTGGGGGGATCTCAGTAACGCATATAAAAACCTGATGGTGGGGAGTAAGGACAACAGAGCCAGACTCTTCTCAGTGGTGCTCGAAGACAGATTGAGAGGAAATGGGTATACACTGAAATACAGGACATCCAACTTAAACATAAAAGAACACTTTTCCCATGAGGGTTGTCAAACACGGGAAGAGGTAGCCCATAGAGGTTATGGAATCTTCCATCCTTGGACATATTCCAAACCTGTCTGGACACAGCCCTGAGTAAATTGCTCTAGGAGGGTTGGACTAGATGACTTCCAAAGGGCTCTTCTAACCTCAGCTATTCTGTGATTCTTTAATACTAATACATTAGTTCTAAGTAAAAACACAACATTTCATCTTTATTTATCTCTTCAAAATTTTTCTGGACAATTTCTACAGCAAGAAAATGGACCTTAGAAATGTAACTATGTAAAGAAGGGTTAAGATGCTAATTCAGAACATCCTGATCTGAAATGCCTTTATGCAGTACTTCAAAGAGATTGTACCTTAAGATCAGCTGTCTCAATCTTCTTTAACTTGAGAACTTTCTCCAAAGTTTCCAACTCTTCTTCACTACGTTCCTTCAGTGGATAATTCTTCACTTCACAAGCCATATGGAAGCACTGTTCAAATTTAAAAAAAAAAAAAAAACAACAAAAAACAAAGTAAAAAGTTCTTCAGAATGCATCTATCAATTCATTTGTTCAATACCTGAATGCTAAACAGTTATAAAGACTTCTTAAAATCAAGAATAAAGTTGAGGATCAATTAATATAGACAATGTAGTAACAATACAGGGTAAGACAAAAACCACTTGCCTTTTTGGTAGTGAAAATGGTTGGTTTAAAATTTGCTTTTTTCTTTCTTTTTTTTTTTTTTGAATAATCTATGGATATGGCCTCTTTATCCACAGAATTCAACCAGAACAAGATTTTTTGTAAAATGACTTAGTCTTTTACCACCCTTGAGATAATCCAGTATCATTAGTTTGACTAATCTCCCTCTGTTTAAAATAGGCAAAATCAGGGTTAAATTTTACCTTTATATTCTGTGTAGAAGTCGTACTGACTGAACACAGAAAAATAATATTCACCTCTCCTTTTAGCAACACTGCATAAAGATATTCTCTGAGATCAAGGAATTAAAGAGTTGCTTATTTGCTTATCAGCACTCTTATCCACCTTTGAAGGTAAAATCAGCCAGGCTCAAACAAAATGAACAGAATGAAAGATTTGCATGAGCCCTGGGAAGAAGTAAGTTTTTTCCCATAACATAAGCATATCAGAAATGTGTTATACTTCTATTTATTTTGTCTCTGTACCTTAAGGAATCAATAAACTACTGCAGAAAATGAATTAGAAAGCAGAGGTTACCTTAACTGCACGGCCTTTTACACACATAGCATCCCAGCACTCATGTTTGATGACATCCTGCAAATAGCGGTTGGCTAAATTCTCTGTCTCAATCTCCTTCCTCACCTTTCAAGATACAGAAAAGAAAATAACAAGATGTGGTGCAAAATAACAAGATATGGGCAATTTGTGTTGAGTTATTGAAAGAAACCTAACAGATGAAATGAATTACCAATATTTCATCATCTTAGACTATCGCAGCTATCTTCTCCAAAAACTACATTGCATATTACTGAAAGGCATCATTTTATATGTGAAGAAAATCATTCTAGAACTTAAGCAATTGCCCAAGGCCACAGTGTCAGATTTATAGTTTCTGGCATAGATCATATTCCAACTGGCAATGGATCTGCATCAGCAGCTTCACCTGCTTCAACAAGTGACTTTAAATACTTTTATGTTTTCCTGCTTCTCAGCAGTGAACAGCAACTTTGAGATCATCCTCTGTTCTTCAATCATTCTTTCTCCTTTCCACTGTTAGTTTTAAAATGTTCTCCCCCTGTTCTATCATACCCTGGCCACTTCTTGTTCAGCCTCTGCTTGCGCTCTTTCCTGTTCTTCTATATCCAGGTTGAACTCCTGCTGCTCCAGTTTCTCAATGTCTGGCACCTGTTCATTTTCATGCATCATTTTCTGAATCTGTTGGTTTTTAAAATAAGTGTAAGGAATAAAAAGTAATTTGAATGTGAATAGAGGAAATGCTATTTTTAACACTGTAGAACTTGATATCAGAGAAAATGATTTTAATTGCCTCCACTTTTAACTGCTTCACGGTAATTGGTAGAATGTGCTGCCTGTTACTAGTGACAGAGAATACTATGTGAATATATTTCATCTTTCTCTTAAAATTGATTTGGGTATTATATGTGAAGTTGTGTATACTTTCTAAGAACCTGTAGTACACAATTCTTTATTCTCTGGTTCTGAGAACATTATTAAGTTGTTATCACTTTATTAAGTTGTTATCAATCTCATGCAGTTCAACAAAGAGAACTGCAAATTTCTGCACCTAGTTCTGAGCACTTTATTAAGTTGTTACCACTTTGTTGAGTTGTTATCTATCTCATACAGTTCAACAAAGGGAAGTCCAAAATCCTGCACCTGGGTAGCAACAGCTCCATGCACCAGGACGTGCTGGGTGCTGAGCAACTGGAAAACAACTTTGCAGAAAAGTAGCTGGGGGTCCTGGTGAACACCAGGTTGAACATGAGCCAGCAATGTGCCCTTGCGGCAAAAAAGGCTATCAGTATGCTGGGCTGTATTGAGAGTGTTGCTAGCAGGTTGAGGGAGGTGAGAGACATGGACATACTGGAAGGAGTCCAATCAAGATGATTATAGGACTGGAGTATCTCTCATATGAGCAAAGGCTGAGAGAACTGGGACTGTTCAGCCTTGAAAAGAAATGGCTTGGGGGGAATCTCATGAATGTATATAAATACCTGAAGGGAGGGTGCTAAGAGGGCAGAGCAGGCTCTTTTCGGTGGTGCCCAGTGAAGGGCAAGAGGTTCCGCTCAAACATCAGGAAACACATTTTTTTACTGTGAGGGTGACTGAGTACTGGAGCAGGTTGCCCAGAGAGGTCATGGAGTCTCCATCCTTGGAGATAATAAAAATCTGTCTGGACATGGTCCCTGGGCAGACTGCTCTAGGTGACCCTCTGCCTTATCCTCTTGCAGATAGCAGTTTTTATGGAAGAAAACAGAGGGAAGAGGAGAGGACAGCAGTTTCTATAATTGAAGGTTGTTAGATAGGCAGAAACTAGCCTGCTGAAGGGATAGATTGCTCAAGGTATAAGGGTAGTACAAAATGTTTATTTGGAGAAAAGGAAGCTGAGAACCAGCTCCTGGCAGGTTCAGCATATAGTCCCTGAAGAAGCATGTCTCTTTATTACCTGTCTGCTCAGAGTTTATGACAAAAATGTAACTGAGTGATAGAGCTGATAGTCATAAAGGAAGTGTACTTGTAAATAAAACTGAGCCATTACCCTTGTAAGAAACTCACAGTTTTACGCAGCTTTTTAATTCCCATTTGCAGCTCTTCCTTCTGGTTAGCAAACCTCTCAGTCTCTTCTCTAATGACCTGACATACAACAAATTTATTTATTGTTGAAAGACAAAAATAGACAAGAAGAGAAAAAAAGATTGAAATAATCTGAAGGAACATTATTTGTAAAGAAAACAAAACTCCAAACGGATTAATAACTGAAGCAGACATAATCCTAATTCAATAGGATGATTCTCAGAATTGCTCAAGAGAAAAAAGATTGTACAACCAGGTCACATTATAAACTGGTTGTACAGCAATAGAGCTTAAAAGAGAAAATATTAAAGGAAGAAGTAATTACAAGTGCAATGATTGCAGACACATTGAACTGCGTAAAGCCTACTGCTGGAATTTGTTAAGTGTTCCTTAGATTTTTCATTGTCACTAAGCATTTCCAGTGGGATATTTAACGACACAAGTAAACTAACATCTGTTACTCATTCTGGAAGCTGTGAAATTTTCTTTGCCCCTACAGCCTTTCCAATTCATCTCTTAGGGAAAATTTTGCAATTAGTCTGCACCTCTGGAATTTGCTTTCTAAAATAAGTTTACAACTTCAAGTAGGATGATGGCTATTGATTGAAAGGAAGGGGTGTGTCCTTCTGACATTGGATGGACTCCATCCTCTAAAAACCAGATGCAAGTCTCTTAGGACATTAATGAGCAGCTTAAAACAACCTAGGACCACATTGCTGCCCTTCAACCTTTGCTGCTCATCACCTGTCCCTAGCTGACACTAATAGTCACATGGTACTCGTGTGTATGCAAAGTCACATGGATTTGCCAAAAAATCCCAGTAAAGACACCAAAGCATGAGTGCCAGCATCAAAGCAGAAACAGGAATACATGTCTGGGAGAGCAATGGAGAAGACGCCACTTGCAGTGGCAGTATGTCTTAGATTGACTCGAGCCACTTGTGAAACTGAATCATAATTTGGAAAGTCACTCTTAAGATCATCCAGAAAGGATTGATATTTTGCTTTGTCCTATCATTGAACCTCAAAAGCTGAACAAAATACACAGCTCTGGCTCATATCAGAAAGAACCTCCTAGCATCCATAAATTCACATTTCCGGGAAAAAAAAATCTATACTAACATTAACATAGTAGTTTTTTTGGCTCACAAAGTGCTAAATCCCCTCTCGGTAGACAGTTAGAGCTTTGATGCACTTTCACTTACAAAAAGCTTTGGTTACATAACATACTCACCTCAACCTTAACCTGAAATAAACCTCAGGGATTTTGTAATTAATGTCATATTGTTGAGTATTGATTTACCAGTGCTGTAGAATTTGTTATTCTGGCCCTTGGGAAGAAAAGACCACCTCCTTGGTTTCTGTTAGTAATATATGCACCTTTATGACATTTAGAAGAAAAAGTCTTTATACGTTTCTAAAAGAAGCCAATTTCTCTGGCAATTTTTTTTTTAGTTTACTCCTTCTGTAGAAGGGGTCTTTTAGTCTTTAGAGCTCCTATTGTGCTAGGTACCTTCTCTGATGTGTTTATAACCTTGACCTAGGATTTCTAAAAGTCTAGATCGCAATGCCTTAAAGAGAAGTCCAAATGTCAGAAAAGCTTTAGAAACTAGATTCCTTTACAGCATATAATTTGGGACCCCAAATCACTACTGACTCTTGAACACTCTGGCTTTGATTAATACTGGTTCTACGAAAGTACCTTCTTTATTTTCTGACCTATCCATGTCACGTCATTGGTACCGGCTGAATACAAACTGGTGACGTTTCCATCTTCTTCTGTCACCTCTACATTGGAAGATTTAAGTGGTGCCTCCTGAAATTAAGGATATAAACATCCATCTCAGGTACTTAGAGAGAATGAGAGAGAGACAGAAATGAAATAAAAAATGGACTCACATTAGAAGCAACATCACCACCACCAAATTCTAGAGAGTGTTACAACATTTTTATTCCCTAACCAGTCCCCAGATTTGATCCTGCAAACCCTTGCTATTATGCAAAGCCTTTTGACTCAAACGGGCTGACTGTACTAATCTCTGTAATCACTGCTTTGCTTGATTTCAACAGAAAAATATACGACTAGTAATACACAATGTTTAGCAGTAACATCACACTGGGAATGACACATAGCTTCACATGAGGAGAAACTGACTTTCACAGAGTTTTCTGTGGCTGAAGAAACCAAGTGAAATTGAAGATGTGAATGTCATCTTCCCATAACTATTCAATTTCCTTGATAATACTATTTCACAAATTAATAATTAAGCATATTCAGCCTATCCTCAGGGGTATTCTTCTACTTTTACAAAAGTATCAGAGTTTGTTTTGAGGACAGTTTTTACCATGTGTAATTTTAGGATCAAACTTCTTTTCCCCATAAAAATGAAGAAAACACCTTAAATTTCTCTTCCGCAAGTGTTTCCAATGTGGATTCTGGGTCAAACTGCCATTCTGCCATAGATTTTAAAACAACATTTTCATTTGAAGTAGACTTGTTCAGTATAGCAAGAAGAGATTGCCAGTGAAAAGCAGCTTCCTTAACTTCAGTTTTCTTTATCTTCCTAGTAAACAGAAAGGGAACTGATGTATTTTTTGTGAATTATGGAAAAGGACAAAGTATTAAATATTCTTTATAACACAATTATTAAGTTGTTTAACAATGCCTATTCAATATTTTTACATACGATTCAATATTGTTTGAATTCTAGAATTGCATAATTAAGTGAAGTTTCCACAGAATTAGAAATTCTGAAAGACGGATTACCCAGATTAGAAATATTGTTCTGGCGGAGTCATCTTTACGCATCTACCTGAACATTTGTTATACCACAGAAAAGCTGTAGTTTCAAGTGTCTCTTACTCCTAATGTCTGCTAAGACCTCTCTACAGTCACAGCTGAATTCCCATTAAAGCTGTGATGTCTCCTAATCACTGAGTTAAATTAGTATCTCATGAGATTTCGTCCCTTATATCCCCAGAGAGCCCCAGATGGTTTATTTGAGAGTGGTAAGAAGCTCACTACGGGTAATACTTATCAGAAGATACTCCTACATCTTGTATTGCAACAACACCCAAAGTACAAGACTTTTCATGAGCTAGGGAGACCGCCTCTAAAGATGAGAGGGGTGATTTTATTTCTATCCAATTCTTGTCCTTACTTTGAGACTAATAAAAAGGAAGTCTGGAATCACAAGTAGATGCAAAAATTAGTCTGCCAGGATACAAGAATTTACACCATCAATATTGGTCTGCCACTTTATACATACTTCCATTTCAGACACACCAGGGCACCATCATTTTCACCATTAACAAGGATGAATTTGCCATCCAGCGAAAATACCATGGATCTGATTCCCCCTCCTTGATATGAGTGACAATGCTTTTGAGCAAGTATATCCTACAAAAGTTATAGAAGCAGTATCAGCAAATGTTTTTCTAATGGAATATGTCTATAAATTATGCTTCTTTATTTTTAGATAAAAGTCAATCCAAAATGTCAATACAAAGTACATAAAAGACTGGGATTTATGATTTTAAAATTTTTGACTACAGATGGGGCAAGTTTGTAGTATATTGATTTTGCAGGAAATAAAGAAGAGTAGTAAAATTATCTACCCTAAGATTTACCGGAGAAGAAAGTAAGTAGTTTGTATGATCATATACACATTCATTATAAAAACAATTGTACTGTATAATGCTATGTCAGTTTATGTTCAACATAAATTTTTCTGGAACACCTTATATTCAAATGAAGAAAAGCTTACAGTGAAAGAAAGTAGCTTTCACACCTCTTTCTTACGTAAACCAAACAAAGTCTGTGCCCGGATGCCTACCTACCATAGTAGAAGTACAATAGACGAACAAAACACCATCCTTTGCTGCTGATGCCAGCCACCGGCTGTTGGGTGATAAACAGAGGAAACCTGATCCAAACTGATTGCTAGGAGTCCTCTTTTCTGATAAAAATACTGATGGATCTTCCAACGTATTCTGCCAAACAAACAAAATGTTAGCGGCAGTTCAGATGATGGCAATATCTATGCCATTTTGAGAAGACTGATGAGAGCTTTGTGGGTTATCACGTGCATTGCAATTTAAAACCTTGTTGGATTACTGAGCTCAGGAAGCAGTACCATTGCTATGCTGCTGATTTGCTTCTCATCTCTTCAAAATGGTCTGCATTCAGTATGTTTGGGCCTGGAGTTTCTTGGCTCGGAAAGTATGGGACTTGTCAAGGAGGAATGCTCACCTTTGGAATTCACCTTCTTGTTTGACCTGACTCTTAAACTGAGGGAGACCTATAAGCTGCAGAGAGCTCCAGTTCATTAGCAGGCAATGACAGTGGCTTCCTGAAGCCCCCACTACTTCATTGCGAGGCAGGGGTGGGCTGGGTTTGCAGTTACGTCTTAGAGTCATGGGCTCACATTGGCTCAGTTCCTTCAATAGCTGAATATTCGGGTTACCCAGCAGACTGCACAAAAGCACAGCTCCAATACAGAAGCTACATGTGAAGTGCCTGCAAGCTGTATGAGTTTTAAGAACCAATATTTGGCTTTCTCCGTAATAGAACAAAGAGATTGCTTTTGCCAGGTTTCTGAGCAGGTGGTAGGATACCGAAAGTTGATGTTTATGGATGGAATAGGTATTTTTAGTGCAGAGAGGGTTTCTTTAAGATAATATTTTGCTATATTCACTTCATCTACAGCCTTTGTTCGCTGGTATTTAACCACCACCCAAAATAAAGCAGCTTCAGAGAATTACCTCTTCAGAGAGATGGTATTTACAGATGAAAGGTGCACAGGTACAGTAGCCATAGACAATGTTATCCTTCGATCTGACTGCTGAGCTCAAAGGGTAATCCAGATTATATTGCTCCTTTTTAATGGCACTAGGATTAAGCATTCCTTGTTCATTAACATACTTATCATTATCTAAAAGATTGGAAAAAGAAACAGGGACGAAGAGGCATCACTACCACTAATGCAGGTGCTTCACCTATCAAGCAATTATGAAAACCAATCTCAGCAAGGAGTAAGCATGACGTGAGTTTTCAAGGAGAGACTGGGAATTAAGATACCTAGCTTTAACACCAACTCTGTGGGTTGTGCTGATGTAGCGCACTGAAGTGAAGCAGAGAAATAGCTCTACTAGCTCTAAAGAAGTACTAGAAACAGTTTAACAACAGTCATGTTACAATTTGTATACACTAATTTACCCTGCTTCTTGGGTATTACATAAGCAGTGCTAATTAGTTTGCATGAAGGTTCATGTCATCATTGCCTTCATCTAGAACTTATTTAGGCATCTCTGCCATGAAGTACACACAGTCTGGGTGGTATCGGTTAAAACACTTAAGGTCACATCTTCAAAAGGGCATTTTATTCTTTTTGGTTCCTTAATTTGAGCTTTAAAGAGACACCTGAAATAAAGACTGATGCAATAACTGCAGATCTTCAGCAGCTTTGAAAATCAAGCCCCATGTTATATGTCTAAAAATAGGCACAAAAAGAAGCCCAAAATTAGCGAATATTTAAAGAAAATACTAACTTCACTGAAAACTACTTTTAAAAAGGTCTGTAAATTGTAAGGCCTTTTAAAAATTAAATATAAATAACTAGAAAATCTGACACTAGGCTTACTACCAGTTTTACTGAAGTTTTCTCCACAAAAGGCTTTGTTAATAATTCAATTGCATATAATGTGAGTAAAATGATATAAAAATAGAATGATGTTAATAATGAACACAGGCTGCCTTTTGCTGTAATGTGGTAGATAGAAGACATCACTGATACCTCAAACTATATTGATTTGGCAATTCTTCGGTGGAAAACACATAAAACTGGAAGTGCATGGTGCCATTGCCAGCCAAGCCTGTCCTGTGCTGGCTGCACGGTGAGGACACCAAGCGCAACATTAGCCTGCACCGTGCCTTTATTAAGATAATGCATTTAAGCCCTTTCATGACAACTGAATTAGTTTCCCAGCTGATTCCAGAAAGTGCCCCAAATCAATGCATTGCTAGAATATCAGTTTTAGATATTCCTAGAATATCAGATACAATTAAAAGTTCTGTGATCACTCATGACACACAGGTCCATTTTTTCTTGCTTATAGTACTTCTAAAATACTATAATATTATAGCTGTGTCCTGAATGACACAAACAAATTACTGAGTTGTTTCACAGTTGAGGATGGCATATATGAAACAAATCATGAACATGATTTGAGAATTTAGCGTGGGTTACTCAATTTAGTGAAAGACTAACAGGTTCTGTTAATTTTACTTCCAGATTATGAATAGGGATTCTAACTGTGATGTCCCAATATGTACATTGCACACTGCAGATACACAGGGCCAGATTTCCAGAAGGTGAATGGAGGTACACCATTCTTAAGTCTCCTTAATTCTCCCCTTTTCCTCATAGCGCCGGTTTTTTCATAGAATGTTTCCCTGTAACATTCCTTATTGGGATACAAGTTAATATTTTTTAAATACAGCGGACTTTTTCCTTGGTGCTTTTATATAGAAAAGCTGTAACAAAGACAGGGAATCATTATTTTTTGAGATATATCAACCTTTAACCTTTTCCTAATGAGCAATGACAATTCTTTGAAGGGGCTGGTGGGATTGATTCCACTTTGAACACCTGATATGCTAGTCTGCATATGGGTGATGCCAAGCCCAAGGCCTCTTTGTGGCTAGCTTTGGGCATTGCCCACAGAGTAGTAATAACAATAACAAGAACAACAACAACCACCAATAGTTGTAGCAGCTAAGTGGTGGCTTTGTGATTCTGCAAGTGAATTGCTTCTCTCCTTCCTTCCTTGGCTTTCCACAAAATATCACAGTCTTTCTGTGACTATAAGTCTACAGATTGCTGTATGAGAAATGGTGTCCCCAGAGAATGTACAGATGAGATGAAGAAAGAGATTAAAATTGTTAGCATTTTGTGTTAAGGGATGGCATATGATCTTGCCTTAGAAAAATATGACATAGTATATATTTCAATTCTTACCTGTTGTGAGTGCTGAAGATAGACAAAAAATTTCCAGTCTTGCTCGCTGGACCTCTGCTACATTTAGAAGTACCACCACTTCAACTAAGTCATTCTTGAAGTCAGAAACTACAGAAAGCTCCAGCACTTCATCTGCCAACACTGAAGCAGGTAGGGAACACCAATGCAAATTGTTACTGAAGCATGGTAACATTGTTTTTTGCTAAGACATCGTGAAAATAAACAAAATCCCTGTTCAGAATACATCTCAGCTCAACCACACAGTTTTGAACTTGCATTAAAATGTCAGACAAGACATAACCTGGTTTCAGAAAGTGCTACAAGCACACAACTTCAGCTTGAGGCATCGGGTGCTGAGAATGCTAAGCACCAGAGTATTATTACATTAAACATTCAAATCTGAGTTTACATCCAGCTTGAATTGTAGCAATTTTGAGGCTGGCTGCTCATAACCACCAGATAAAGCACAGAAAAGCTCTCCTCTACGAAGCTAGCCAGACAATGAGAACACGATGAGGCAAATTCTGAACATTATCTAAGGAGATGTAATTCTATATTTGTCAAACCAATAAAAATGATAAAATAATGTCCTTTATACTTAAAATTATAATGAAGATCTATATGCACAGATGTGATCTGTAAGTATAATGTTACTGGAATTGAGAGACTGCATAAGCAAATTTACAAATTTCAGAAGAATTTTTTGTGTGAGTTAAAATTTCATCATTTTTTATTCTTCAGTATCAACCAGCAAAGCTGACAGCTCCAGCAGTCCCCATGTTAAAGATGTCTGGGGCAGACATTTGTAACAGGAGATTGCACCAACTATCATGACCTACTGTTTTTTAGTCTATGTTCTCATATGGTGAGCCACAAAGGTCTTAAGTTCTTTGCCAGCGCTGTTACTTTTGTGCTGGAGTTGTGATCGGTTGGTCAGCTAATCCATTCTCTTTCCTGTGACTTATACGTGCCCTGCATTTGCTAACTAAAATTACAGAGGGAAAAAAAAAAAAGATTGGCCAGGACAAAATATGGTTGGGAAATAGGTGGGAACAATATGTTTAGTCCTCAAAAAAAAAAAGTAGAATGAAGGAGAGTGGCTTAGTCTGACCAGCAAGTATACTTAAAATACAGCAAATAGTGAAAAACACAGTAATTAATGTTGTTACATATATTACCTACATATCCAAGAACTTGGAATAATTTTGAAGGCCGGGCATCTAGAATAAAGATATGTCCTTCTGTAGCTCTAGCGATGAGGAACTGGCCACTCTGATCATAACTAGATAAAATATAAATCCAGGTAGAAAACAGTTCAATACAGTCAGTAAAAAGAGTCAAATAATTCCACTCCCATAACTCTGCTGACTTCATTGAAGGCATAAACGCAACCAAAATTTCAGCTTCTAGGTTTACAGGGTTACGGCCTGCTATAAAGCCCAGTGCTATGAGTGCAATTTCTAATTGAGTGGGTGGTCAATCTAAAGCTAATGATACTCCATAACAGTCTATATTAACAACTTTATTAAATCTTTCTTTGAAGTTCACTTTTTAAAAAATAAAACTACTATACAGAATTTGACACTATTTTGAATAGACATATCTTTGTTTGCATTGACTTGACTTCGAATAAGTTGCTTTCTGTATCTATTTTTAATGTTTTATCTTAGGTAACTGTGAAAAGAGATCACATCTGAGTGTCCGAATAACCAGCAGATTTATATTCAAGTTTAACAGTTCAAAATCCATTCTAATTTTTAAAAAGTAGAAGTAAAATACTCTCAGATTTTTCAATAATTGAAAAAAAAAACAACAACCAAACAAAACCTTTTAGATCACTAGAGTTAATTACAAGACGACTGGTAAATTCCGGAACTGTAAGCAAATCAATAATTAACAATGGTAATAAAAATCCACCATATAGGAACAGATGACCAAAAGGCTTAAACTTAACTTCACAAAACCTCAAATTTATATTCAGTGAGAAATAACCCTCTAAGTTCAGATACATGGAATTGTGCATAATTACTGCATATGGTGATCTGTCAGAAAGGATCTTGTACATCAGTATCTTCAGTGCTCAGTTAAACCTTCTTAAAATACAGGTTTATTATATATCTCTTACACAAATCCTGCTACTACTCCTCTTGCAAGCAATTCAGAATATGTTGGAAAAAATTGAAGCTGTTAAAATATTTTACTTTGTTATTTTTAGAATAAAAACTTCAATTTTTTTGTTCAACTAACAGCATTACTCAAGCAACGAATTGACAATATTCCTGCCCTTGCTACTACATACTTACTGCAAAGACAGCACTGGAAACTTGGAAAGAAAAATTCTGTGAACAACCCGTGGAGCTTCAACTTTGGTAACATCAAGGAAATAGACTTGACCTCTTTTGGTCCCTACAGCAACACTGTTGGAGGAGGGACAGCAAGCCATAGCAGTTGCCTAGTTGAGAAGTAAAAGATACTTGACAGTTTCGTATCTTTTTATAAATTATGCCATATGTTAGTATGCAATTTCTTTTACTATTTAGAAGTTCCTAGAATTCGGAGAAGAAACCCCATGCGGTTTATCTAAAAAACTTTTTTTTAACAAAGAAAGGATTTTAGAGACATCATAGGAATTTTAACTATGCTCTGTATCTACATATGAAAAGCTAATTCTGCACTCCTTAAAAAAAAACCATTATATCCACTATCCAGATTTTAAGTGAAAGAAGTTCCACCTAAATAAAACAGTGAGTGCACTGTTATGTGTACAGCTGTTACAGAAAGGGATTTTTTTTCTTACTATGTCAGATTTCAGGGTCTGAATGCATCTTAAATCAGGACAAAGCATTAACAGTTTGAAATACTTTTATCAACTCAATTCTTAAAACCTGTTTTTCAGAACAGTCAAGGCATTTAGTTTTTATACACTTGAAACTTCTCTTTCCGTTCTGACACTCATTAAAAATAAAAAATTAATAAAGTAATATCATAAAAATTTAGATTGTTATTTACAAATATGTGTTTAAAGACACATCACTAGGACATTAGGTTGAAATATTTTCTCTGCTTTATGGCCGAGTTAAATACATGATTAGTTCAAGGAAACATTCTGAAAGATAATCTTTTTAAAATCTCTTTCATGGGTTGTTCAAAAACACTACTGAGCTTTCCTCAGCACTGGTTGATCCAAATCTGTGGAATATTATGCTATGAATTGAAAAATATTAAAGAAAATTTTAAGTATCAGTCACTATATAAGCTCCTGGTTATGCGTACCTCAATATCAAGGTTTAGCTTGCTGAGGCAAGTTGCATCTTCCAGGAACCAAACTTGTACTTCACCTGAAGTTGTTACAGACTGTTGAACAGAGAAAAACATAGTCAAAAGAGGGTGGAATAAACAAATAGTCTGGAAGTGACTAGTGATCTTCTGTAGAATATAAATTCAACTAATGTCTAAGCATAGCAGATCAAGGGTTACTAGATTTGTTTGGAATTATCTTGCTTTTCCTTTAAGTCCAGTGGCTGCAAGGTACACCTGCCTAAGGAAAACATTTAATAATTTTTGTGAATTGCTGCAACTACAGGAATGGTCTTTAAGCAGAATGAGACAATCTAGGGCAAAACATGTAAGCTTGATCAATATTAGCACTCCCACCATTCAGTCAGCAATTGAAAAACTTGCTTACAATTTTCTTTGCATAGGAAAGGGCTTAAGGAGAGGTCTTGTTTTCTCACATGAAAAATGATGCATACCATAATGGTGCTTGAGTTCTTATATCCAGGCAATTTTGTAATTCCACAGTAAAGTATGGCTAGAGATCAATCAACCCTCACATTACTCATTCAGAGTCAGGTAAAATTTATCATTCCCATGCTAACGACAAACAAACAGATTCAGCAAACCTAATTGATTATGACCACAGGGTTCCTGGGCTGGCTACTTGAAGAATTCATGGCCTGGAGATTAATCATATTTGCTGGCTAAAATATATGTCTTGCAGGAGTCAAAGACATAGGAGGAAAGCAAGGAATTTCTCAGAATGGACAGATCCATGAGTAAGGCCACCTTTGTCCCTGGACCCAGGACAGAGGCATCTCTCAGGCTGTTCCAATTTGTGCTGAACGCTGAAAAGATCAGTAGGAATTTCTTGTTCCAACATCTATTCTCTGAATTGAATCCACCTTTTGCTCAGCTATGTTCCTGAACAATAATGAGTCACAGAAATCAACAGCAGAACCAATATGACATTTTAGCAACCTATGAATTATCCACCCTGCACTCTAGGGCAAGTTCTGACCCTTTTATAGGCCATACCTGAATTCATGCCATTTACTTGCTTAATGAGAAGTTACACAACTGTAACAAATGTCAGAACAGTCCCAATCTCTGCAAGGCTTTTGATTTTGTGCCTCAGCAACATATTGGTTACCTGAAAAGAGCCACAATTATATATAAGAAAGAATACCACTTCTTACCACACAGTACTTGTTCCCTGGAGTAAGAAAATCAGCTGCCAGAAAACAACTGCTACATGCATCCAGGAGTTTGACAGCTTCTCCACTGTGGGCAGGTTTGTAAGTATAGACTGTCCCCTGACAAATGAAGAGAAATAATCCATCACTGGGCTATGAAACTTTTCATTAAAAGCTTTTGAAGACTTCAACAAAAAATACCCATCTTTCTGAGCTTCACTCTTTAAAGTTTTATATTTGACTCTAAACTGAGGTAAAAAGTGCCCAGTAGAATTCAGCTGAATTGAGTGGATTATATTAATTTACGCTAGCCGAAGATCATGTTAGTTCATTTTAGAATGATCCAGCTATTCATATTTTCAAGCAGTCTTGTTTCTTAAAATTGCTTTAATAAAATAGTTTAAACCCACCCTATTTCATGTTACTCCAGGAATCAATAAATATTCTAAATCAACATAAAACACAAATCAGAAATCTTACGCTTTAAGAGCTGTTTTTACCTAAAGATCTCAAAGCCTCTTAGAAACAACTAATAACTAATATTGACAAAGATTTTAGAACTTCTCTACTCATTTTACAAACGGAGAATTAAATCAGAGAGATAGTGTGACCAAAGTTACCATTGCATTGCTGTCCCGAACCCAGAACCTCCTGACACACACACACACACACTACAAAAACATTTTAAGAGCTTTAAAAATGCCAATTTAAAGTTTAAATGTCTGGAAAAACAGGTGGAATTTGAGGATTTGGGACCCTTGTGTAAGATTTCTAGACATCAGGCTGGTCAAAGAAGGTTCAAGGACTGGGTTGCCAGACAAATTCAGGTACATGTACAGAACAACTCTACTGCATAGCCACAGTAGGTCTGATGTACCCAAGCTACACTTTTCTTACTGTGCAGGCACACATCAAGCCTAGAGCTCATGCTCAGTAGGTTTCACATGACCTGGACACACTGGAGACCCTGAACATATACACCACTGTACACACACAAGTATTTCTGCTGGGAAATTTCAGCATTAGGTATTTTATAATCCATCACCTGTAGGAGACAATTGTTCTGTGCTTCATTGAAAGTCTTTCCAATCTTTCATTAAAAACACAAGATGGACTAAGTTCACCTCTGTATAATTTGTTGACTTGCGTGATTACATTACAGACATTTTATACTAATAGTATCAGCATACACATATAGAAACACAGGAACATCCCATTACTTAATGCTATTATCTCAAATGCTATACCTGGTCAGTGACAAGCAGAAGTACGGTGTAATCAGGAGAGAATATGAGGCTGGATATGGGTTGTAAGATATCAGCGCAGATTTTCACCTCATACTGCAGACTTTTGATGTGATAAAAGAATAAAACACCCTCCTGTGCAGAAAAGTACAAATCCACATGAGGTCTAGGTCATTTATCCTAGCCCACTCTGGCAAACTGAACTGCAAGAACTTCTGAAAATCTCTGAAGTAACAGTGTTTAACTTTATCCCATCACTAACGGTTTCATTTGCCTTTAAATCCAGAGGACTCTTACCCTGGATAATAAATCTATCGAAAAATGAAGGTGTTCTTTAATACAAGTCTTAGTAACAGTCCATGCCTGATAACAACAGACTCTCTCAGTTAATACTTAAGATTTCATATTGGGTTTTTGAGACAGTATAAGAATTTGTCCTACTCTTCAAGAGTAATATACAATGGCATTGTCAGTTTGGGTTAAATATTGAGTTAGATTTTGCACAAAACAATTTGGCAGTTCTCCTGGCCATTTTCCCTCCTTTCCTATTTTTTGTCCATCCTTCTTTTCTGTTCCTCTAGAATACTCTTTGTCTTTTGTTAAAAATAGGATTGTCCTCTTTTGTTGCTTCTTTGACTACAAAAATACAATCTCTTCCCTCCCTGCTCCCTTCTGATTTCTCGTCTCAAGTCTTAACGAAGAAAATATATACAACACCCGAGAGGACTTTTATAGTTCTTCATCCCTCGACTTTTTTCTAACTCCTGTGTTTGCAGTGAACTCTGCAAGTGTACTCCATTTGAATGTTCTTTGATTTTCACACAATAAGAGTAAGTTAAAAGCATAAAGGATGCCTCACACTTCCAGCTGCGTACAGTCCCTCGTTACAAAACGCCATGGCAAATAAAACTGTTTTTTGCAGATCCATTGTTTTGCCACCTGAGAGCACAAAACCAACATAAAATATCAAATATAATTTATTGCAACAACGTGTCTCAACTTCAAATCTGGGATGATTTACTATTTGTGAGTAAAAAGGCTCCATGAGCTATACATTCTTTGGACTTTTTGCTGTGATAATGAAGGAGAAGGTTGGTATACATAATCTGAAGTGACAGTACTACTGTGGTCTGATGAACTAGAAATTAATTTGAGAAATCATTTGATTTTGTAAAGGCTGCTAAATAGCCACATTAAAGTTCGTCAATAACAGAATCATAGAGTCATTTAGGTTGGAAGGGACCCTAGAAGTCCTCTGATCCAACCTCCTGCTCAGCACAGAGCCAACTTCGAACTCAGAACCAACTTCAAAGTTAGATCATGTTGTCCAGAGTCATATCCAGCTGAGGTCTGAATCCACCCAAGAATGTAAATTCCATAGCTTCTCTGGGCAACTTGTCCCAGTGTCTGACTACCTTCATTGTGAAAGTATTTTTTTTCCCTAATATCTTGGTTGAGTCACCATCCCTGGAAGTATTTAAAAGACGTGTAGATGTGGTGCTTAGGGACATGGTTTAGTGGGCATGGTAGTGTTGGTTTGACGGCTGGGCTCAATGATCTCAGAGGGCTTTTTCAACCTTAATGATTCTATGATTCTATGATTCTACCCAGAATTTCCATCGATGCAAACCATGTCATTTGCCTGTCTGGTTCCATCTTCCCTGTAATTTTTCATTAGGTAGCTGAAGCAATAGTAAAATCCCCCATTTCCTTTTCTCCAGGCTGAACAAACATAGTTCTCTTAGGAGAACTTAGAACTTAGGACATCTTTGTATGTCATGTACTTAGACTCTGCAATAATCTTTGTGGCCCTATGCTGAACTTCGTCCATTATGTGAATATATTTTCTGTACTGTGGAGCCCAAAACAAAGTGTTTGAAACAAACCCCTAAATCCTAACTCAATTAAATTACAAGTGATTGCAATTCTAAAAACAGTTACTAAAACTAAGCAGTAGGGAACCTATTCTAGCATCACTTATTCCAATTTAAATTAGAATGAACAGAAATTATTTCACTGCCACTGTTTCTCCTGAGGCTATTCATTTGGCTGTCTATTAGCACACAAGCTATTAATCATTTGTCATGTGAACATATAAAAGATTGCCATCAATGTGTCTTACAGAGGCCAGTGTGAGCTGAGTTTTTCTAACCTGTGACTTCCAGCTGTACTCACATATTATTACTCCCAGACATCACTGGTACTGCTTAAAAATCTATTAGTTTGATTTGAACATGGAAATACCTTTCTTTTTCTGTACTTCTCTACGAACATACGACACCACATCCGATATTTTACGCATGTATTCTGCACAAAAGAAAACAATGTATAATATCAACCTTGTTTATATGTCAATACTGCAATAAAAGTCAGTTGTATTCCAGTCTACTGAACAAAAGGCCACGTTCAGTATACTGAATCAAAAATGTGCATTCTTCCCCAGTATCCACCATTCCTATCATTTATGCAACTGAGCAGGCAAAATCTTTCTGTGATTCAGCTTACAGCTGTAAAAGGGAGACAGCAATACTTGGCGTGGAGAGTGGTACCAATTCAGATTTATCTATTTTCCAGTGCTAAGTTCTGGTATTGTTATTTCTAACCATGATTTTTTTATTTGATATACTTACGAAGGAAACTTCAGAAGAAAATGCCCAAGTGAAATGTTGTGGCTGCTTATGATTCTGTTTGCAGGAATTTAGCGTGTGCTTAAAGTTGGACATGCACTTAAGCATTCTACTAAATAGATACAGATTGCGGTATGTTTTAAATTTAGCAGCAGCTTCAGTGCAATATGAATACCGCCAATTTTGTTAGACAGTTTTAGGACAGGACTCGAAGAATACACAGGCCAAGGAAAACCCCGAGTGGCAAATATTCTTCTTGCCTCTACTGAACTGGCAAAATGATTTCTGGTCACACCTTAGCTTTTTATTTGTTGATGATTTCCAACTTTTTATTTGGTAAACTTAAAACTCTGATAATTTCAAAAGCAGAGAAATAATGCTGGTCTGTTGGGTTTTTTTAAGAGCAGCCTTCCATTTCTGTGTTAACTATCAAAACTGAACAGAGATACAGTACTTTGGGAAAGTCAGGGATACTTGCTGCAGCTTAAAAAATAGTGTATTACATGGCAAAAGAAGAAAACAAGATTATCGCCAGCCTGTCTATCAACACTGATTCAGTGTTTATTAGAGAAACAGTTCTATGCTGGTCTACAACAGGATATTACCCAGTTCTAGTGCTAGGGAGAAACATATTCCAGTACTCCTCTTAGACCTGACTGAACCAGTGAACTTCATGTGCACAGTAGGACTGACACCTTCCACCCCTGCAAAGGACGACAGGGTACAGGTTGCCATTGCCCGAACACTTTATGCTGACTGTGTCTCACTGTCCTCCACCTTGGGACCCCTCTGAATGGGCACAGAAGGGTAGCATGTGGCAGGTAGCAGAGAGGAGACCTTGAGATTCCCAGAAAAAGAAGGCATGGAATGGGCTGCTGTTGCCAGAAAACTTTAGTCAGTCACTAGCCTGCCAAAGGTCCCCATGAAAAAAGACAGGTGGGAATATATGTAGGGCAGACAAATCGCCTCAGCAAGTTGCAATCAATCTGAGGGACATGTACTGAGTCCTCCCATTCTAGAATAAATTAAAAGCAGATTTCTTTGTCTGAAGCCAAAGACATCTGTTCACTCTCTGTGCTTCACATTTTCTGCAGTAAAGCCTGATAGTCTTTACAGCCTTGTTTTCATTAGAAAATAGTTTATGTAAGAGCTGACCTTAAGGAACTCTATTCAGCAACATTACATTAAATTCAGTTTTATTGTTTGAAGACTCGTCATGAGTCTTCAAAGATCTTTTCTAACATTATCTAACATACCAAATGAGGACAATCCAATATTTCATGCAAAATAAAATAAACTATTGGTACTTAACTAATAGTAAAAAGACTGTATATAGCTGGTATATTAATAGTTTAATGTTAATCTAGTAGGGCTGGTTAATAAGATCTGGGCTCCTGGAACTATTGTTCATTTTATCAGTTTTGATGTAGTTAGAGCTTTTTCTCTTTCTTTGCCAAAGAAAAATGAAAACCAATTATTGGGTGCTAAAGAAACCCACACAGAAGTTCAAAAGACATTCTCAAATGTTTATCATACTAATAAAACAAGTATGGTTCTGCAATACAGCTTTACAATTTCTCTAAGGTACACAATAGGAGAACAGAAGAAAGGAAAAAAAGCTTTCACCTATCCACTTTCCTCCCGACTTGAATAAAACACACAACGCCGCTATTTCTTACCAGGTAGAGGTTTTTGTTGAAGAATAGAAACACTGCGTGTCTCAGCATCAATTGCCAAAACATATCCTTCTTTACAGCCCATGTAAATTTCTGAGGTTGCAGTCCAGCAGTGGGCAGTAAGACGCACTGAAGGCTTAATATAATTTCTAGGCTTCAGCACAAAAATAAACAAGTCCAATCAACAATTGACAAATATCTGTACAAGCAGTTACATACATTTTAAGGCAAAAAAAAGATCATTACCTCATAGAGTCTGACCACTAGTATAACATCAGCCTTATTTTATTCAGTCATCCCTTCACTGAGGCTAGTAACTTGAGAAACAAGAACATTTTCCAGAAAAGTCTATGTCTGGAGATAGTGGTGGAGAATTCACCTCTCTCCCTAGAAACTTGTTTAAACGATGAATTATATCTTCATTGAAAAATTATATATTTTTAAATTTGAATTTATCTGGATTTATTCTCCAGCACTTGCATGTGTTACAGTTTTTTCCTCTAGCTTGGAAATCCCTCCGGTGTCTTCCCTACCCTTGCAAAGATATTGACCCACCACAACCAGGTCATCTCCCAAATTTTTAATGATAAAATTGTGATAAAATTCAACACACTAAGCCCCTAGAATTTTTTCTTTTAAACGTCAGAATAGCACTGGAAGCCCCCATTGAAATGGTTATCGACTATGACCTCACCCTGACAAATGCTTTTCAAACTGCTTTTCAGAATAGTCTTCCACTTTGTAGACATAACCTGCACATGTGGTGTTGCATACTTAGCAGTAGTAAAACACATATTGTTTGAATAGTTTATCTTATCATATAATCCAAATTGCTCTGTAGAACAGCTCTGTCAACTTTTGTGTCATCTGCAAATTAGTTCTAGAAATATCCCTGCCGCAGACTTCCCACGTGCCTTGAATTTCATTTCGCTAAAATAAATCTCAAAAATCCGTCAACCATAAAACAGGAAGAACAGAACTTCTCCACCAAATATTATTAAAGACAGTGACCTGTTCAGATACAACGAAATAGGGGTAATATAAATACCATGATAGAAAGAAACAGATTGAAAAGAATTTGGCGAGGGGGAGAGGGGAACGAAATATAAGAAAACCTTGGGAGAACTTTTAAAAAAGAGGATTCAAAGAACCATGCATATGAGCAGAAGTGGTGAGGAACACTAGACAATATGATGGATGAAAAAAAAGAAGAGTCTATAATTCTATAAAACACCTGCTGTCTCACTAAAGGTTCTATAAAAAGAGGAAATATGGATGGACTTCTGATGAAAACATAGGACAGAGATTCGTAAGTACCTAGATTTCATTAGTAAAATATGCCAAGGACTTGCTATATGATTCTGGGTAAGTAACTTATTTATGCTTACAAAGCATTTTGAATTTTTCAGGGGAATATGTTACAGAAATAAAGTATATTAATATTTACTTTATAAATCAAATAGGACTAACAGTAATAAATCTATAACAAATGGGGCTTTACATCACCCATTTAATGAGAAACATTTAATACAGGCATTTTCACTGATTTTATGAGGCCTGAACATCACAAATCTTTGGGAAGGTTGTAACTGAATTACTGTGAATCAGAAGCTTCCTGTGTAAAGACAACTTCTGTAATGTTCCTTTGTACCTGCTGTCATGACTGTCTTTACACATAAACTAGATAAAATATGCTAATCCTAGGATAAGATTATGTAAATCCCAAACCAGGTTGCATCTTGAACTGTGCATTGGTACAGTGGTGCATAATAATAATAATGCCGTCTTTTTTTGAACTTCTCTCCCTTTGAGTAGCACCTCTTCAGAGAAAAAAATCCATGATGGATCCTTGTCATGAAAAGCTTTATAAAAAGACAGTGGAATAAAATTGGTACTGGGGATGAAGTGGAGTCAAGTGGTCTTGTCATGGTAAAGCATATTCAGAAAACTCAGGTCTCAAATATAAGAAATATTGAAACAAAACTAAATCAATCTAATGCAAGAAAGAAAAGGATTGAAAGCTGTAGGATATTTCAATTCCTTTCACTCTGCTGCCCCATTGTGGTTACACTTTGGTACATACCCAGCCTCAGTATCTTGTTCTGGAGTATGGAACCCTAACACATTTCAAAGAAGCAAACAAGTGCACTGGCAATGGGCTCGCTTTTCTTACTTGCCTCTCACACATTCCTTAGGAGTGGGCTACATCCTCCAAGGACCATGGACTACAGGTTGAGGACAACTCCTTTAAATAATAGTCTAAATAAATGGTTCTCCACTTCGGATGCTTACATCAACGTGAAAAACATTGATCTCAACTGACTTAGATTTAGTGATAAAGAACAAAAGTTCTTCTGTTGAATTCTGTGGAGATGGGGAGAGCTTCGTCAGGCATGATACTATTCCCACTGCATTCAACTGAATGCACCTCATTAACCACTACAGGAAAAGCAAGTTGTCTTTTACTAATTAAAAAAGCATTGATGATAGTAAAGAGGAAAATAACTCCAAGGTATTTACAAATGTCGAGGCACAGATCTGGCCAGAGCCAGATAATTGCTCACGGACATTTGCAATGGTATACAAATCACCAGTGATAGTAACCATTGATAAATCTACTGCAGCAGCCTGTCAATTTATAAAGACAGTGAAGAATGGTAGTTACAGCACCTCTGTTTTGTACAGCTTGGTCCTTTACAGCAACTGTAGTCCAAAGATATCTTGATATCTGAGGAACTCAGCAAGTTCAGTCATTTCAATCTTTCTCAAGGTTGCTACATTAGAGACTTTTCAACATAAGTATCTTGATAAAACAGTATTTCAAAGAAGCATCTCCTCCATCAAGTATATTCCTATCAACTTGTGCAGGAATTACTTTGCCAAAACTGTATGTTCCATGTTGGGGTGCTGGAAGGGGGTGCTTAACCTGACAAGACATATGCGTGCGATTCCCCCCCAGTGTGGGTGGTTACAAGATCTACTAGTGGCTCAGTTTTTCTGCTAGGTTAGAGATGGAGCATATGTACACAGGCATGCATGGAGGGGAGAATTAGTGCTGTAAGGGACAATAAATGCAAGTCCTGCAAAAATTACTCAGCTATCACAGTCTGGAGCAAGATGAAAACATGCCAGAAATTGATTCAGTGCCTCCCAGTGCTAAGCTGTGAATGTAGCACCTCACAATTTAGTATACAGGAAACAACATACCACCACAACAACAAAAGGAACAACAGCTTGTATTTCTGCAAAAAACTTTCATTTCTAAACATCCTGTTGTTCATTACCTTGTCAATATTCACAACCAAAATACACCCATTTAGGGAATTTGGACAGTAAATAACTATCAAAATATTTACCATGTAATTTGAAAGAAAAGGAAATCTTCATCAAAGACTAGTAGAACAACCTACTCTTACTCCAGGAGTATTTCTATGTGTAAGGAGAACATAATCACCTTGAAGATGCTAAAAAGAAATACAGGTTTTTCTAAAGGCAGTTGGGAATGCAAAGACCCTATAGTGGTATCTAGTATGGTTGAAAGCATAAACTTTTCCGTGTGGAAAAGTTCATTATATGGTTCTGCAAGTTCAAGCATAAGAACCTACCATTCCTGAATGGAATAGCATCCATTCAAGGACAGACAAATTCTATTAAGCCTCACAGACCTAATATGGCAATTGGTTTTTTCCCCAATACCTCTCATAATTCACTTTACAGTGAATTATGTAAAGATTATGTAAACATTATGTAAAGAACAAAGTGTTTTATGCAGTTCATCATCTGCACATAATATAAGAGGCAGTAAGGCAGAAGAAAAAGGCAATGCCCCTGATGAGCATACATTATCTTCATTTTCTATGTTCTGAGTGATCTGAAATATAAGCAGCTTGTGTAATCAGCATCAGTACAGGATGTTTGTTCGTATTTATTGATTGTCCTGGAAACCAAGGACATCAGCAGTTACACAGTTAAAAACCTCTGTGAATCTGAATGCATGAAGCCATGAAAAGAGGATGAGGTCAGGAAAGTACCATTCCCTATTTTTATTTCTTATTCTGCTTTATAAGAAAGTTTATTGCAGAAACCTGTGGTATACTAATCTGGTAATACAGAACTCACATTTGTCCATTGAAAAGAGGTAGTGTAATGCTAGTATCATCTTATGCATGGTAATTTTGGTGTCTAATATATCACAAGCCACCAAATAGGAATTGATGGTCTCTTAATCTTAGAAGAGAATCCCAGATTTGCAAGTTAAATGTTTTCACACTGGCAGATACTTCTAGTTGGTAGTCAGGTGAAAGTAAATTTCAAACAAAATGAGAACACTTTTGATGCCTCTCAAAAGAGGCAACTCAAGGGAGGCTAACAAGTAAATGATCAAATACAAGTGAGACAAATGGGCAGGTCCAATACTGACAGTGGTATGGGAATGTATTTCAGAAGCAGGAGTTGCTGTCTGGAATAAAGCCTTCAATGTTTCCATAGCTTGAGACATTTTCAGAGTCAAAAAGAAAACAAATCTCAAAGGGAAGTAAGGATATCTGAAGGTTACTATCAGTTTAGCATGGGAATAGGTCTTCAAGGTTTGAAAAAGTCGTATTAGCTTGGGCATGGTTAAATCCTGACATGCTTATACTGCTTCTGGGATACAGATTAGTACCTCCACTGCACAGATATATTACTATGCTAGGACCTGTGTCAGAAATCTCTACATTGTACTGCACTGTGCAGTAGCAACATGTCTTGTAAATCTCCCGTCAAAATGGATTTCAAAAATATTGTTGAGACAACAGATCTATTTACTGGGTTGTACCTGTTCAACAGACATTAAAATTATTAATTTATTAACACCTATTTGCACAAAAAGTATAATGACTTGAAATAGTAAAAAGGAAAAAAATCAGCAACTACCATGAATGTTTCTGCTTCATCTCCTACCAGTCCAGCAATGGCTGAAACTGGCAAATCAGGGCCATGGTACGGATCTTCACTACAAGAAACTGGGAAAAACAAATCCTCATGAGGACTCACGGACCCTTGTCCATCAGGGAGTTTCACAGGGCTGTGAAAAAGCAAGAGACACTGTCTGAGGAAAAGAAATATTATGAATAGTAAATGCTGATACAAAACTGAGAACCATGTTTTCAAAACTTTGAGACACTAAGTCAGTTAACGGGCTTTACTTCTGCAAGAGTAATGGAGGATTGTTGTAGACAATCATTCTACATGGCACACACCATTTCACTGAAAAGTAATAGTAATTCTACTACAAAAGAGGAATGTTCCTAACTGGCAGAAATGGATTGCCACGTTCTAGCTCAGTGTCTTTTCTTGTTGCCTTGCATAAACAACTATCCTATGCTACTGTTTTCTTATCAACAAGGATTAACAAAGTCACACACCTAACTTGCATATGCTGTGAGGATTCATGCTTAATGTTTATTTGCAGAAAGTTTAACGTTGATGAAAAATTAGTAGTAGTATTTGCCTGTGGCACTCTAGTAATTGGTGTATGAGTGGCTGTTACAATGCACAAGTTGAGGATTCTATAGTTTACAAACTATGTTGATTTATGAGTTGGAAAAAATTTATGTAAAATAAACAATTCTCAGTGGAGGTTTAACCTCTATTGAACGGAATGAAAAGTATGGAGTATATATGTATTTTCACATGTGTACTCTACAATGACAAAAGGCAAAAACCTCTTCAGTATTCTTTTCAGATCGCAAATTAAGGCCTTGTCTATACTTTCACTAGCATAACTGTGTCAGTGACAATGTGTTGGTTATATTCATAGTTAACGAGACTAAACACACTTGGGAATTGTAGAGTAGCTGCTACTGAAACAGCATAGGTGTTATACTTCAAGGACTCCAACTTGAATGATACATACTACTTTTATACCAGCCTCAAAAACATTTTAGCATAAATAAATTCTAGGTTTGCTGTGCTCAGTGAATTGCATTGACAGAGCCACCCCCTCTGGACCTGTAACTTGGCCACACAAGCTGGAAATCACACAGCAAACTGATACTGCTTTTGGTACAATTTGTGATTACAACAACATATTGTTTAACTGTGCTTACTAGGAAGCAACTTGATCCAAATTTGGTGGTTTCATAGCTATACAAGGAATGCTCAACATAGCCACTTGCAGGAAAGCAGTCCAGGCACTACCTTAATTCTTTCACGCAGCTTTTGATAGAGGCTGCCAAAGCAGCTGATTAGTATTAGCTTCATGATGTGCATAATCTGGACATGGGAGTGCTAAGAAATGAAATCATAAATTCAGTTCACTTGATTGACTAGCTAGATTCACACTGGTTGTTATTTAGCAATTAGTGATTGCAATTGCTAAGTGAACTAAACTGGATTCTTTGCAAATAGATGTAAGTTGCTAGTCTTAGTTATTAAAATATACTTCTAGATTTTTCTCTTAACGTGAAGAGTATTCCACTTACTTTCCCTTAAGGTGATGCTCATCTTTATTCCTTTCAATATGCCAGATAGTAATGGAGCTCTCATTAACAAAACACAGTTGTTGCCAATTCATAGGGTTAAAACTTAAAGAGGTCGCTGTTACCCCCGGCTGAGACTCACTGCACAGGAGGATATTTTCTTGCCAGTTCCTTCATTAAGGAGAGTAAAAGAAAATCAAATCCATTAAATAAGTCAAAAACACTCAAGCCAAAGATCTGGATGTGATTATGACTGACATTCAAGATCAAGTTTGGAGAACAAATACTTTGTCACTGACAAAAAATTTCTGCTGTCAAACAAGTTAGGTCCTCTTCAGAATGAAAAGGAGGTGGTTAATCAGCCACACATAAAGTTATTACTGCTACAAAAAGATCGAATAGTAAAATAATTTTGAAAACTGACATTTTAGAAACATTATCATGCACTTCCTTTTGTGAAAAGACCAATGGAGTCAAGAGACATGGATTTTTTTTCATCAGTTCCATCATTGACTACTTGAATGGGCACAAACAACTAACTCTTCAGCACCCCACACCTCAGCCTTGCTTTTCCAATCCGTAAAACAAGGATTATAATGCTTGCAGGCTTGCAGTTGGAAGGTATTACAATTAGGAAATAAAACACAGTCAGCCCATGATTATCTATGGATTAATAGGTAATACAGTAATTGTGTTGTGAATGCAGACATACAAGTACGGCTGCATTAACTAACTTGAGCACAAAACAGGGCAGAATTTGTGTGGGGCTATGTATAGCTGACACAAGCAGCACAATCTGCTTTCCACTGACTTTTCTTTTGTCCAGTGTAACCTCTTTTATGTTCTCACCATCTAATTTGCATATTTCTCCATTATCCAGATTAATTCTTGACTGTATTTGCATTTTTAGGTGCTGTCCAAGAACTGATTAACATCATTTGAAGAAAATGGTTAAAACTGTTTCTTAATTTCTTGGACAATATATCTGACTGTTAATCTAAATAACGTTTATAGCTTTAGTATTTGTCATTACTGCTGAGAGGAAAAACAACTAAAATGCATACACTGCTGTAAATGGATTTAGTATAATCCTGTTGTTCTGGCCTGTAATAAATTCACCCACAGAAACAGAGCACGATGCAAGACAACGGTTAATATTAATAGCATATGCAAAAAATGAGAAGTATTCACACATACACAGTAACTCTCATTAAAATTACAGAAAGCTATAAGCTGCAATTCCGACTTTAAGAGATATCAGTGTAGCGCGCTCTCTAAAGATCTGTCAGCATGTTCTCATCTCATACCTAACAGATAGTGCCAACACTCTCTTAGAGTAGATAATTTATTAAGATCTGAAACTATATGGTACGTGTACCTGAAAAAGAATCTGGCATTAAGCTTCTCCTTTGAACAGAAAAGAATAAAGATCTAGGGATAAAATATCTCAGATGAAAGGCAGCTTTTAGTTATCCATAAGCTTTCTATATTTTGAGACTGACATAACTTTCACAACATCTCTTATACCTCTGATTCCAAACTATTTGCTTAAAATACAGGAACTGTGCAATCATCATATTGTAATGACACATTAAGAATGCTAAACATTGAAATTTCTTTCATCTGTACTCATACATTTCTACAATGAATGCACAATATAATTGCAAAAATGAAGGTCCTGATCTCACAGTGAATTCACACACCTCTGTTCAAGTTATTACAAATTCTAAGTTTAATATTGTAAGGTAATTCTATTTTGTTACTAAATTCTTTCTGACTGGAATCTAGGATGGTTCTTTTATGACAACTAGTGGCTGATAGTCATATACATGCTGATTCAAATAGGTTTAAATTGTTTGGCCCTGGAAATTGCCACTACTTTAAAGGACTTAAACATTTCTAGATATTTCCATTTTTAAGAATAATCTAGAGAAGTCTTTCAAGATGGTGGATTTTTGTTTAAGTGCACACAATGAACGCATTAGACCATATGTGTTATTTCTGCTGTAAGTGACAAGCATGTAAGGTCTTGTCATGACCAAGGCCACTGAGGCTGTCTTTTTGGTTTCTACTGTGATATACATGCAGACATCCTTCCTGAACTACTGCGTACTATCAGAGTTCACAGCAAACATTATTCTTCTTCATAAGGAATAAAGAAGAGGCATCTGTAATAGTATCTACTACCATTACTAAAATTCTGAAGTTACAGGAGTTTCTGCCTCTTTGCTAATCATTGTACAAGAAGAGTTCATCATTAAATTGGGAGTATACAGAATATTCCTTACATGTCCTTGCTTGCCTTCCTCCTACTCCACCCTCCCCATTTATTTTGAAGAAGTGCTCAGACTCCACAGTCAACAGAAGCTTGCTGGCAATGGAGGCAAGAGCAGGATTATATTTTTACAGAACAATTTAAAAAATTAAATACTCTAACTTTCTGTATCTGCACTATATTATATAATATTTCTTTTCATGACAATGAGCAGAAAATGATGCTCTAACCCAGTGACCCGTGGTAGTGAGCAAAACTGTAAGACAGAACTAAGATCAAGCACAAGTAATTAAGAGGACCACTGAACAGTCCAGGGGGACAAAAAGGTAGAAATAGGCTTTAGAACGCTTTTCCTCTTTTCAGCAGGCAACTTTCTTTCACAAACAGCATGGTACTCAACTTCCAAGGGTGAAAAGATAATTAACTGATGCTGAAGACTTTAGAAGTACTCTAAAACACAAAATTTTGAAGGAAGTAAAAGATAGCTGTAGCAAAGTAACAGTCATTCTGACTAATGCTAGAAAATAAACAGCAAATTTGGTACAGAAAGTTTGCAGACAAAGATCAATCAGAAAAAAAGAAGGAGATGAAGGCAACCAGTGTGTCTTCCATATTTGTTAACTTAATTTATGCTAAAACAGCACACACACAAAAATACGAATTAAATGTAAATGGTATTAGGGAACTTTTTTTTATTCTTACCATACTGAAAGAACAAATTCTGGGATTGAAGAGTAACTGGCTAGATATGGGCCTGTGAAACTAAACGCAAGTAAGGTGTAGTCCAGCTGAGCATTACCTGAAATGTAAAAATAAAGAACATGGTCTTTAATTACTCCAGACTTTACTGTATACTATCACAGATAGAGTACTCGTCTCAGTTCCTTTATATCCACTTTAGCTCTTCAAAGACATTCTTCAGGCCCCTGATTCCTTTGCTTCACTCCAGATTATTGTTTTGATTTGATCATAAAAATGTTCCCTATGTAGCACTGCTTGGAATTTTTTCAATTTTTTTCCATAATACCTTGAATTTGTAAAGTATTTTTTCCCCAAGTACCCTGAAATCCTTTGCAGTCATAATTTCACTCATATACATGAAATAAGCAAGTAGTATGATCCTTATTTAAATGGCAAGGAAACTGAAACACGGATAGGGTAAGCAACTTAACTAAGGAGAGAAATGTTATGAGGCAGGCAAAAATGCACATTAGATCCCAGACTCCAGAGTTTAACTCCAAGAACCCTCATTCCTCTCACATCTCAAATTTCTCAAAGTGGTTTTCAGCAGTCTGCTTGGGAGCCTACTGCAGTATGATTTTTTTTGTTATTCTGACTATTTTCCTAAAGTGAATTCCATTTCATTCCATTTGTTTTCCCTTTAAAACAGCTCCATTTTGTATTGTCATATTCCTCCCTAGCTTGATCCTAATTAAAAGTAGTGCAGTGGAAAATTCCTTCTATTGCTTTCCATGCATCTTGTCATGAGACCGTTTCTTGTCACACTGTTTTTCAAGTCTTATCAAAAAAATCCTTCAGAAACTGGATGATTTAAGTATTGTTTTAATGAAATGGTGACGGGGAGGGTTACCACATCACTACCTTTTAGTTCTGCCAGTTTACTCAGTTCTGGAAAAGTGTAGATATATATGATGGGATTCAGCTTCCGGTCTGAAAAGGCCAGCACTTGACTGTTCCCATTCACTGCAAAGGCTCCCACCTGGCCAGTCTGACACTGCAGCACTGTCGTCTTCTTTGTTTCAATGTCCAGGAAGAGGATGTAATTGCCACAAGGGTAGCAGACAGTTTGATTGTTGACAAAGCCAAAGTTCTTGTTTGAGAATCCCTGAACCCAGCTTAAGAAAGAGCAACTGAACGTTAAAACATTAATCAAAGACACACATTTCTCAAAATACTGTGAAAAACGGAATGTTGTAACCGAAGTTACACTGAACTGATGCTTGGGATGTTAGACTCATCCTCATACCAATGCTGCAAAACCACAGTAACTTCAAGATCTGGTATTACGGATCACTAGTTCAGTGTTTCCAAAAACATAAGGTCAATCTTACCCTGATGGAGCACAAAGGACTGTCAGAAGAACACAGAGAGATGGTTATATTTCTTTCAGTTTTCACTAAAAATAAAGTTAGCCAGTTCACAGCTCTGTTTTTGTACTCGTATAGCATAGTAATAGAGTATACCTTTACTCTGAAAGAATTACACAGGTACAATCTGAACTGGGGACCTAATTGTGTTTGCTTAACATTTTTACACTTTCATAGTTCATCTCATCCCCATAAAATAAAAAATACAAAGGCATGACTTGTGTTTATATGACCATAACTAGGAGGACTGTTCTGCTTTAAAGATACCTGTACTTTAACATGGTAAAACTTCGCAATGTAAACAGGATGTGTTACACAAGGGCTGAAATAAATCACTGAAGAGGAGTCAGCTTATGGATTTACAACGTATCAACAAATTCATAACTGCCTGCAGATGTTTCTACCTTTCAGAAAGTGTGTGGATAAACATCAGGGTCCTCTTATCAAAGGGATTTGCATTTACCACTAAGTGAAGATGTCTGACTGAGCCACAACTTAGTCTGCCAGTACCATGTTAGAAAAGTTTCAGCAGTGTAACACATATCCTCTGTGTACAACACTGCTGTTAGCACTTTCTCTTCTAATTTCTATTCAGAAACTTTCCATCTCTTCTCTTCTTCCAGATAAGAGCATTTTACTGGAAAAGATCTTTGTCCTCTGCAATTGCAAGCAGCGTTTTTCCGCTCCTTTCATGAACATCAGTCAGTCATAAAATCAGCTCAGCTGCTGATCCTCTGTACTCTTACTACAGCCTCAGCACTCTCATAGTGAGGAACATTTTTAAATGACTAGTCTTAAGATATTTATGTCCAGCAATAACTTCTCGTTATCTTTTCTGAGTAGTTTCTGCTCTTGGCCTCTTTTGCTACACACCAGAGGAGTAAGTGTAGCCAGAGGGGAGTGAGAGCACACTGACCACGTGCTCATGCAGATGAACTGAATACCATGGCAACAAAGAGGAGACATTTCAGCTGATGAATGTTTTTCTGGACATTTTACACAAGAACTAGATGTATGATGTGCCATGGCACATAAGCAGACCTTTATGAACATGCTCACAGGACCAGCTCTGTGCTTTTCAGCAACACTAGATCTGAATGAGTGGAAATGAAGTCTTTTTAACTTCTGTTTGCAGAGGAAAAATGAAGTCTAGAAAATATGTATGCAGGGATAAATTAATGGGATGACAGTGCAATTTATCATCCTTATGCAACCAGTAAATGCTTAAGGCGACAAGGATTCAGGCTGTTATCTGATGTCAGCTATGACTGGTGCAGTACACACTGAGTCAGGTAATTAGCCATGGCTCACCCACATGTTTTCCATGCTGTGTCTGTCCCCAGTTCTGTATAAACATTGTGTCAGGAGTATTTCAGTCAAAAACTTTGCCAGCTGGTGAAATGTAGATGCAGCAAAGTAATTAGAGTTGCTTGGAAATTTCTTTACAGAGCATTTTGCCACTGAAAAATACTAGTTCATACAAAACAGATTATATGAAACCATGAGTTTTGTCAGAGTTCTGTGTTTTCTGAAGGCACAGAACACAGCATTCCAACTGCCCATTGCAAAATAATTTTTGTCACTTTGTTCTAAAACTGATATGCATACTACTACTGCTAACACTAATTTATAAGAAAGACAAACTTTAAACTTTTCTATTTTATGGAAATGGGCTTTGCTTCACATTCAATAGGGCTTAAATTCTTTTTTTAATTTTGCATATTTTCATTTCATAACGGTGTTTTCACAAAGCAGAAAACCTGGGTCACAGCTCTTCCAAGTAACACCAGTTTGCACAAGGGACCTCCTCTGAATAGCAATAACATGCTTCAGATGGTTACCTTTTTTACTCTGCAAGTATCAGAATGGTTAAGGCTGAAGCCTGTTTCTCCTATTACTAGAACAAATAATCTTCTTTCCACTAAAAAGTGCTGCACCTATAATTATGGATCTATGTCCCATAAGCAGTGATGAAACAGCTGAAATACTTACAATGGACAAGGAAGTTCAAACATCTGTCCATTACATAGGAAAAAAATGTCTAAACATCCCAGATTGCTGTGAAAGTCTCAACCAAGGTAAGGCGAGAAGGGCTTAATTCATCTGCAGCTCCTATCTGTTCAGAACCAAAAAGTAAGTTGTTGGATTCCAAGAGCTCTGGAAGAGATGTGTTTTTGTATATATAGTGTGGGTTATGTTTGTGGGAAATGGAAATCTAAAAGTCTCTGACATGCAGGTTAAGATGCTGAGAGAGAAAGGCAGGAGTGAGGACTTAGAATACCAGGAAATTTAAGAGCCATGGCAGGAGAGGATGATAGTGGGGCTTAGGAGGTACAGAACAGCCAGGGAAATTCTAGAGGTTGAAATGGTCTGGGTAAAACAGAAGAGAGATGTGGCCATGAACAGAACTGAACTGTATGGCTTCACAAGGCCAGGTACTGAGAAGAAAAGCATGCCTCCAGAGTTCGCCAGGATTGTGAGCTGCCAGAACCACTACACTGGAAAAGATAACGATTCATGCCACACTTCTTACCAACCCATCAAGCTCCAGCTTAAAACTTACTCCCCGTTTCATAGCCTCCCTGTGCTAAGGGCAGAGAGCCTAAATTTAATCCAAACGCAAAGAGTTCAATCCCTGCTATATGCCGCAGTGCAAGTGCTTCTTTCCCTCTCCCCCTGCAACTACCTGCCGCCTTAACACAGAGGCGCAGCACAGCAGCCTCCCTTCCTTTCCCTGCTAGACCTGCCCTATTCTCTGACAGCTGCACAGAGCTGATCCGGGGTGAGAGGAGCTGGGCCCTGGGGGCACAGGACAGCACACCGAGCACCCCGCCGGGGCCGAGGGGCTCAGGAATGTGTGCCGTCTGTGGAGGCGCGAAGGGCGCGGGCTGTCCCGGCCGGCCCCCACCTCACTTCCAGCGCGGCCTCCTCGACC
>NW_009201135.1:0-64068 GCF_000690835.1 Fulmarus glacialis
ACCTTAATGATTCTATGATTCTATAATCTGCTTTGCTCCAGTGACCAGAGAGGGGTGCAGCCATTGCTCTCTCAGCATGGTGGAAACCTCTGCCCACAGCTGTGGGGAGAGCCTGACCCACCATCGGCGTAAAGAGCACATTGCCTGTGTAAGCCCTAACGTTGTGTGGGGAATATGGTCACATACATGTAGCGAAGAGCTTGCTTACATGCCTTCCTACCTGTTCTCCTTCTTTCCGGGGCTGTGGCCTGGCAGATGGAGCCTATATTAAGCCACTGCCTCTCTATTGTCTGGCTCAGAGGCAGTGAGGCAGTTGGCCCGCTCTCCGTGCATCCATCTGTCTCCTTGCCATCCTGCTTGAACAAAAATCTTTTGAACCCAGAGACCAGTTTTAACCACCAGAAGAAGCTGCCTCAGGGATAATGAAGGCTTCTAGGACAATCCGCCGCTGTATAGAGGAAAAAAAGTGACATCCATGTCTCTGGGAAAGCATTACACGTATTTTGGTAGCAACCAGGCGATGTGCACATCTCGGGGCTGCTGTGGCATGAATGGTCTCGAGGGCAGCAAGGCTTGAATGGGGGTCACTGTGGTGGGATGATGGCTAGGGGACAAGGCTTTGGTAGCTTTGCAGCTTTCTGGTCAAATTGTCCCATGTGTTCATTCATCTTGTGGCTTAGAGATGTGTAGCAGGTCCCTATCAGTCTGTGTGCTCCAACAGAATTTTTTTTTTTTATTTTTGGGGGAAAAAGGAAGAAAGGGAAACTTGAGTGCTATAGCAAGAAATAGAAGCTGGGCATGGGCTTCTGCCGTGTGCTGATGGCTTCTCTTCCCCGGCAGCGTGCTGCAGAATCTTGCAGGCTGTTGCCTGCCTTGCAGGTGTGGGCAGAATAAACTTCAGGGAAAGCTCTGTTAACCTGAAAGAGTTTTGACTGACAGTGCATGGGGCAGATTGTGATCCCTTCTGATACGCTCCGTAATTTAAAACAAACAGAAAATTGCATTGGTCTTTCAGGAGGGTTTGGAGTCCTTGAAACAGTGTGAAATACTAAGAGAAAAAGCTCTGCGTTTAGTCTGACGTGAGCAGCGTTGGAGTTCTTGACTTGGCTCTGCTCTCCTACCTGCATGGCTTTTCCTTGCAGGTTTCTAAAAGTGGGCTTTCAATGCAGGAGGTGATTTTTCTTGCCACATCCTGCATTGTGTGTTGAAAGCATGGTGGCACGATCCTGCTGTGCAGGTAGAGCAAGCTGTTCCTGGGACAAGAGGACATTGGGGCAGGAACCCCAATGAAAAAATGTGGTTATTTACAGGAGAGTATGTTGTTGTCTTTTGCGCAAATACAGTTGTGGGATGGAGAAAGGATGTGATATGCTTCTTTATTAGTCCCAGTTGGATGTTCCCAGGTGGCTGTATCAGGGACAGGAGCTCGGGGACCCCAGCAGTGTGCTGTTCTTGCTGGGAAGCGTGGTACGAAGCGTACAGAGACCCCATGCTGTACGGTGTATGAAAAGGCAGTGCCTCTTGGTGAGCAACCAGCGCTGGGCTGGTCCTGTCCTCTCGCCTGGCACACACTGCACACACATGGGTGGAGAGTTAGGTAAGAAAAATAATTTATTGGGGTCTTGGTTATAGGGTAATGCAGGAGTGGGGAATCAATCTACCGAAAGGATGGGCAGTTTCTGTCGGGTGGTGATAGGAGGCTCTTTTCAGCAGCTGGAGCAGGTGAGCCTCCCCGAAATGTTGTTCTGCTCAGTTCTTGCAGCCACCCGCGGTCTTGCTCCAGCACCTGCGTGATCCACTGCTGTCGGTTGTTGTAAAATGTGCACAAAACATCTCCCAGCTATCTTAACTGTGTACAGAAACGCTGTCCTATACAGCCACTTCTGCATCTGCAGGAACAACTTCTGTTGACTACTTACAAGTGTCTCATCTCTGTACAGTTAGATCAATTTTCTAGTAAACTGCCTGGGAATCTCTGGAGCAGCCAGATTCTCCCCCCGGGTGGTTTATGAAGACCTTAATAAAATGGCTAGTCATCATGAAATACATTTTAGGGACTCAGAGGAGCAACCTGGTCCACAAGCAGGATATAGTATAGCTTAAATATTATTTCTGTTGAACCTGTTTTACAACATGTCTCCAAATAGGCGTTACACTAGTACAAGATGGAGATTAGCAGATGTTAACACCAGAAACACTCTTCTGAAACACCAGAAAACTATTTCTATCAGCCACTCCTCCAGCTTCAATTTACTCCATATGATGGACTAAAACACGCCTGCCAGGAGGGCAATTGGTCTCAAGTTAAAAAGCGATCAAGAACTGGAGACTGAACAAGCAGACCTGGTCTGGCTCTGAAGGCAGACAAAAATGAGCAGGTTCCCCATCGTGCAGCATCTACTGTTGGCAGGTACTTCAACGAGGGAAAGCAGAGGTCCAGGTGTCCGAGGGCTTTGCCTCCCCCAGCTTTCAAGAGAGTGATTAATTTGGTTAAACAATCACAAATTACCAGCGATGGCTGTGATAAAACAGAGACAGATGGGTAAGGGGAATATTTTTGAAAGGCTTTCCAATATCCTGCTTCAGCAACAATCAACTTCATGTCCCAGTTTAGGAAGTCCTGGTGTTGAGCGGGTGCCCAGTCTGGCTAAAACTGCTTGCGTGCTTTCCTGCAACAGAGCCAGAGCAGTTTGCTGAATCACTGAGAGAAGCAGCAGCTCTTCTAACCAAAAATAAAAATGCTATAGAAGATATTAAAAGATCAAAGAACCATCCTTTGAGTAGTCTTTGTAGGATTTAGTCAGATGTGAAAATGATATTATTAAAGGGGGCAAGGGGGAAACACCCCCCAGCCAAGCCCAATGAAGATGTAAAGGGAATTATATGCAAAGATTTCTCAAAAAATAGAGATGACTTTTCTACCAGGCAAGGCAAAATAAAATCTAGACCACAGGAAGAGTTGCATTAAATGAGATCTGCGTTGTGGTAGGCAAGGCAATGAATCACACCACCTGCCTGTTGTTTCTAAATGAATAGCAGGTCAACACTTTGCACAGAAACGTGCGTTTGGGAGGTGACACCGCTTGCCTGTTGCGGTGTGTTTCTGTGGGCTGGAATGAAATCAGCAGCTAATCCTTGCGAGCGAGTCCCCTGCCTATTGCAAAGGTGCTCGCAGGGTGTCTGTCATGTTGGGTAGGAGCCAAGCGCTGCGGGAAGGGGACGGGGGGGCGGCTGTGCACTGTTGGGTAGGTGTGCGATTAGGGACCGGCATCGTGAGGTGGGACCGGAGCACGGTATCAAGGGGCAGGCAGTGCAGATGCCCACGGCCTTCCTCTCCATCCCATTCTTGCTCTGAATAGACAGTAATGGCAATTGCAGCAAAATGCGGCAATTGCAGGAATGACTGTTTAAATTTCACCAAGCAAGCCCCTCAGCCCTCTCAAAATACAAGATGCCATTTGCATTTTATACGCTATAACTATAGCTGTGGGTCTGTCTTTGCCTGTTTGCTCTGAATCTTGCACCAGTCGAGCGTCGCACAGTGGCTGCTGTTGGCTTCAAGGCTCTACCTGCACGGCACGGCTGCTGTTTCATGGACAATTTTTACCTCTCATCGCCCCGCTGGTTTTGGCCCTTTCTAAGGGACATGCCCACGCAGGTCTTCTGGGCTTTGCTGTGACGATGTGATTATGGCAGGGCTGAGTGGCGTCAGGCAGAGATAGGTTTTCCTCTCTTTTTGCTGATGGTGCAGATATGCCGCGGCAGGGGACTGCCGTCAGTGCTCCTGATCCTGAGCAAGCAATAAGGACGTTTTTGGCTGATGCTGAGTTCTGAACAGAGTTGACTCTAGGCGAGATTGTTTCAGGAAACTATCAGAGTGGCCTTGAGATAGTTTAACTAGCTTCGTAGTGAAGAGCTAAAGGTTTTAAATGATTTAAACAAACAAACAAACAAACCCAACAACAAAACTATTATAAAAAGACAGCAGATAGTGAATTTTGCTTTGCAGACAGTTTTGTGCATGTTTCAGTAGAAATTAGAAAGCTCTTGGTTCCAACCACCAGTGATTTTGGAGAAGACAAGTTATTCCCTTTCCTCTCAATAGCTTTGGTCTGCACCGTCATTCCAGCAGCTCAGAGGTGTTCCCAAAGGAAATCTTTGTTAGCGCCCTGGAGAAGTTTCCTAACTGCTGTTGCACTAGGCGATGCGGAAGCAGAACCTGCGAGCTGTGTCCACCCCACCTCTCCTCCCACGGCATTTTGTGAAAGAAGGGTTTAGTAAACATTGGCCAGATTTTCCTGGAAAGGGGAAAAGGGCTGACGAAAGCCAAAGGAGAGGTGAGACGTGGCGTTAGTTGGCTGAAGCTGCAGCACTGTATCCCGCAGGTTCGGATGCTGGACAGGCACCAGGGCTTATGTCTTTTATTTTTAACTACCTGATTCAGCAGAGATTTTTTCATGGGTTGGTCCGTCTGTCTCGCCATCCCACAGACCATCTCACCAGCTACTTCTTGGCAGCAAGACCAAGACGTGCACGCAGAGCCTAGAGTCGCCTTCTCTAAGACTTATAAAATTATTATGTCTAAGTTATCACTCTGGAAATAGATTAAAATCAAAGGTTGACCCAAGCCTTGACCGATCATGCCTGGGAGGAGCACCCAGCTCCTGCCAGTGGCAGTGGGGTGACTTGCCACCTCCAGCCTGAGTGCTTGGGGCTGTTGACAGCTATTTCAGCAAAGGAGTATTTTCTTTTGTGACATTTTAATGCTTTTTCTTGGATTTTCTGCCCTATATGGTTCCCTGTATGGTGGGCCAGACAAGGCATGGAAAATGAGCCATCAGGCTTAGCACTAGAGCGGTCCCCAGAAGGAATAATCAATACTGTTGTCCCTACTACCCACCTGTCCTGCTACAGCAATGCAAAAAAAAAAGCGCTACATCAGGAATGTTTCTCACTTAGAAAGCTGATAACAAGAGTTTAATTAAGTGCAGCTCAGGATAAGCAGTAGACATTCGCTTTGCACCTTTGAGCTGGAGAAGGTGTGAGGGTGAAGAGCATCTCTGGAGATGGCAAGCGAGTGAGGGGATTGCTGGAGCGGGTATTTTTATACCTGACACCTCAGCCTAGGTGTCTGGGAAAAATATGTTTTGTGTTAAATTTATCAAGCCTCAGCAAGTAACTCATTTCTCTTAACCCTGAAAGCGGACAAGTGTTTGAGGTGAGATGATTCTCCTAGAGTGCCCTTTCAGGTGAAGCTTTTCAGTGCTGCCTGGTTGAAGATTGGCACCCCACCGCTTCCCTATTGAAATTCAGTCGGGAAAGCCACGGAATGCCAGCACTTCTGTTCCTCACCGGTGTCACTAGGCTGCCTTGTTTGCTGTGAATTTGTTGCAGCACTAGCGGTCTTGTCTGTGAAGCTACAGCAGAAAACTCTGTCTAGGACCTAGGCTGCGAGAGGACCAGAGTGCGTCCCAGCTCCCTGGGAGTCACCAAGGGCTCTGCTGAAGAGAACCCAGCTGGCTCTGATCCTGGGTCACAGCCGGGAATGAGGTCCTATGTAGTGTTTACTCTTGAAGTTAGGAACTGAAGCAGGACACACAATGTTGTGTCTTGACGCATATGCTTTTATGCAACTGCTATCAATGCTGGTTACCCAAAGGTTTGTGTCTTGCGTGTTTAAGCTTGGTCTGGAAGTCCTGCAAGTCCAAGAGAGTATGGGCAGTGCCTTGAGGGATCTCAGCACAGCTGCTGTTATAGCTGCCCTCCCCACTGGAGAGGCTACTGGTATGATTTCCTCTCTTTAGGAGTTAAGGGGACCTCTTAAATGAGAGTTGGTTATAGTGTGGGAGCCACAGACACGGGTACAATCCCAGCTGTTCACCCTGCAGCATCCCTCTAATCCCAGAATGCCTGTGAAGTCCCTGTTTCACGAGAAGTAACTGCAGCAGTTACTGCACGTGGTGTGCCCTGAGAGCTGCAGAGGAAGGGAGGGTTCAGGTGGGGGCTGATGAGTGGGTTTGTGCTTTAAATGCTCCAGCAGATGCGATGTCCGTAGGTGCACGGCAGAGCTTCTCCTGCTGCCTGCCTTGTCCGTTGGCCAGGCCTGTGTGTTGGGAGACAAACGGGAGAATCTCCATAGACAGTACTCCATCTCGGTCATCATCTCTGCACAGGAGTGCTGCGTTATGGGAAGCATCAAAGCCGGCGGCAGCAGCTCGGGCTGGAGGTGCTCCCTGTCCTGGGAAGCGGATGCTTCACGCATGGAGCAGCTCACCTCCTGCACTCAGGACTGATTTTTGGGTGAGAAATAGATGTTGAGTTTCCTGGCTTTTACCCTTTTTCAGGTATTTTACAGACATTTTATAGCAATATCACTATTCGAGTACCAAAACGGATAATTGCTCGTCTGGGTGTTGCTGATTTCTATTTTTATTAGTAGAAAAGAGCCTTTTACCAGCTCAACAATATAGGTTATTGCTCTTCTATGAGACTTAACTACGCTGTAGCGAGTCTTTTCATAGTAGTACAGCCATATTCCTGGTGGTGGCAATGGGAGGCAGGGGAGACGGCTTGTATTGATGTGATGTTCTCGTGCATCTCAACCTACTGTGTGCGGCTTCTGCGTGACCTTCCTCAGCTCGGTCCTCTGAGCTTGGGTCCTCTATAAATGCGGGTTATTGTTCAATAGCTTCTCTGTGCAAGGAAACTCGGAAATATAAGGTGCCGGTCACGTGCAGAGGACCCCGCATGTCCCCACCAGCTCGCCTGCCTGCTTTCGTCGGGCACACTCATGGCAAGACTGATCGTAAAATAATTGGAATTACCTGGTCTCAAGGATGTAAATCACTTGATCGTTCTGCAGCTTGCAGCATTTCCTTCAGCAAATGTCCTACTTGCAGCTCCAGCCTTTCAAAAGCCACATTAGTAGCTGGCAGCTTGGACTCAGTGAATTTCAGCCTCGTCTGGCACATCATCTCACTGCTGGGACGGGGTTTGCAGAAACTGCAGCCCTTGGGCACAATTCTGGTAGATCAAGTTTGGACGCTTCAGTCTTGTCAACTGCACGCCTTGGATTAAGTGCAAATTCATCACATTTAAAGTTAGAAATTGAGGATCAAACTTCCCCCCCCCCCACCGAATCCTGAAAAGAGATTAATAATCATCTGAAATCTGTAAATGTAGATTAGTCCATTATTTTTAGCCTATTGAGACTTTTAAAGTTAATCTGTGGTTGACACAGTTTCTATTTTAATACAATTATTAAAAGAAAGAAGCCGCTAGTTATGTGTTAAAGAAGCTGCATGCCAAGGTTAATAGTTAATAACAAACTTTAATAACCAAACAGCCAGTTGTGGCTATATCAAAACAAATATTAATTATGCGTGGAGATACTGCTGCTTGACCTTTATGATCCACTTTGGAAAATGTGATTGATTATAAAAGCAGTATATTAGATGTACAATAATTTGCACCATAAAGCCTGGGACCTGGTATTTCCATTGGTAAATTGCTTCTTTCCTTGAGCAATTAATATCTTACAACCCCTGAATTTATCACAGTGGCCCAGGATGTATTTGCAGAAAAGGATTTACCTTAGCAACTGCAATGTCTCTGCAATTTGAGCCACAGCGCTTCTGTACAGGAGAATGCAACACAGGCAGTCATATATGACTAAGTTTACTTTAAAAATGTTTTGAAGTTGAGATGATGCTGTATTAGCAAACAAATATTCTGCTGCTTGGCATTATATTCTTGCAGCCCAGACCTTTTTATTTGCTTTTCATCACCATTTCTTTAGTTTTTAACCTTGCTGCACTGGTACCTGGGCTGGTGCTTTCCTAGACCTGGGTGGCCCATGGCAGAATAGTCTCTAACATTGTCTTTGGCCCCCAAAAATGAAGTTAAATGTGAGTTGGGTGCTTCCAGAGAGTTACTCGCTGTCATGTGGTGTGGCAGAAAGCGCTCAAACAGGTTCAAGTGAGCTAAGAAACGCCCTGCACCGAGATCTGGTGAGCCGGCAGTGCATGAGCTGGAGCCGTTTTCATCGCAGGCTGAAGGGCTTAGGGTCACCCGGGACGTTTTTGCGAGACCTTGGAAATGAATGTGGGCTTCAGCTGTCGTTCCCGGTGCTGCAGGATGGGGCTGGGGGAAGCAGGGCGGATCTGGGAGCTGGCTGCGGGATGGGATCGTAGGTTTCCCTGGGAGAGCGGGTCTCTGCAGCTTGCCTTCTCTCTGCATGGGAAAAGACACGGTTAACTTGTCTCCTGACCAAGCCCCACATTTCGGGCTCTCTTGAGCACTGTGGAGCGGGGGGTGAGGTTCCTGCATGCCTGTGCCTGTGGGCAGGGTCGGGCAGTGGGACCTTGCTGCCCTCAGCCCCCCATCTTGGGCATGTTGTTTTGCACATTGGAGAGCGCTTATTTCTGTGTGGTAACAAGAATTATTGTCATTTAGACTGGTTAGCACCAGGAACATGGCCCCTGAAGTCACTGTGTGCCCAGGGGAGCGGTGCTTGGCACCCTGGTGCTGAAGCATCCTTGGCTGCACAGCCTGGACCAGTGCCTGCCCGGCACCCATGGGTGGAGGAGGGGGGTGGGATCCCTCGTTAAGGTGGGAGCAAGGCTCATGCTGATGGAGCAGAGTCAGCAGCACCCTTTGAAAGCTCAGTGCTAAATTTTGTGTCTTTGAGCGGGGAAAAAAAGAAAAAGCCTATTTGTGGCAGCGACTAGCCTGAGGTGCAGCGCAAAACCCAGCAACAGCAGAGCAAACACGTGCGAGACAGGAATACGGGTGTCACGGCACCATTGATGGCACAACTGAAACCAGCCTTGAGCATCTTCCTGGGGGAGAGAGTTTCAGAGAGTGCATCAGCAATTAGGGAGGGCAGAACAGAAGAGGTTTGTTAGTGAAGATAGGGCAGAGACACCTTTTTACCTACGTGGGCGTTGAGGAGCAGTTAAAGATGGGATGCAGATGTGGAAGGATCATTGCAGACTGCTCAACTTGTAGCATTGGCTGAGCACTTACAAGTAATATAAGTTAAGAATTAAATAGAAAGGACTTTATAAGAAACAATTTCTGGGTAGGACAAACAAAATACTCGGCTCAGTTCTCATCAGTTCAGGAATTTTTGAGTGTGGTGTATTGTGGGTTTTTTGTTTTGTTTTTTAATAAAATCAGAACTTGGGGACCACTGAAAACAGAGCTGAACATAGAAGCACCATCAGGTCATAAGGGAAATGCCGAGTAGGTGGGATTGTGTGCAGGAGATCTCCTTTCACTGAGATGCAGTGGCCCTGCCAAATTGCTATGCTTGTGTTGTGCCTGGGATGTTTGGTGGGATGAAGATCCCACTAAATCTGTGTATGTTCCTGTATAACCTCCTCTGAAAACAATTAATGACGTCTTGATCTGATGTACATGGTCTCAACTTAAGTAGATCTCCATATGTGAGCATCTGGAAGCCCCAAAGTCCAATTCTGGTTGCGTAAGGCTTAGAGACTAAAGGCTTGAAACCTTCCAGGTATCAAGATTGTGGTGATTATTCTGTGTTCCTTTTAAAAACAACTCTGAAAAGCCAAATTACGGTTTTCTGGAGTAGGCACTATTAAAGGGCGGGTTGCCAGGCTGAGCTGAACGATGCAGGCGCTCGGCGGGGACAGCGTTTGCTCTAGCACGGTAAACTGGTTCAAAAGCAACATCCTGCAGGATGGAAATGCTGCCGGGAAGATTTTCCACCGTTGCATTAATCCTTTCACCTCCCCAGGCCATGGGGATCTTGCTCCAAGCGCTGTCTGTGCGGTCGGCTCAGGCTGCCAGCGCCCTGGACGGTGCGGGGTGCCTGTGGGAGCATCTCCTGCCAGCGGTGGGGACCGAGAGATCTGTTCTCCACGTCTAAGGATGTGAGGCTGTGTTTTCAACTGATTTATTTAGTATCATTTGGGATTGGATTATTTTTGGTTTAAACTGCCATGCTTCATCAAGATCAGAGCAGTGAAGGTGTTCGTAAATCTTTTCCTGAAGAGGCCTCAGAAAGAAAAACTACTTATTCCTCTCAGTGCTGATTAAGAGCTTTTGGGCACACAGGGACAAATAACAGGGTGAAGGGCACGGGAAAGTCCTCCCCAAAACCTGCCAGGTGTACTCGCTCTTAATTCCCATAATGGCATGAGTTGTTTCCTCTTGTTTTTCTGTTCCCTTTTGTTGCATCCCCTTTTTGCAGTTTGCACTGAACAAGCCTGATTTAAGTGGTTAAAACCCATTTCCCATGAAAAAAACCAGTGCAAAGTTTTGGGTTTCATTGAGTGACATCGCAAAGGCCAAGTTCTCTACAGACTTGGGTGTCGTTAGGTACCACCAATAATTTGAAGTCGTTATAAACCCAATGCAGTATTTTGGCAAGTGCAGAAGGCAAGGGGATGGGAAGAGAGTCCTGCAGCGACCGTGCCGGGCCGGGAGCTGGTTCTGCTCGGGAGCAGGCAGGGTGCGAGGGAGCCATCGTCCTCAGCACGGGGGGGTGTTACGTTGACCTTGCCGCATTTTGGAGTTCAGGTAAATGTACCTCCGTGCAAACTAAGTTTTTGGGGGGATCCCGTAATGTCTACCTTTCACTGCTTTCATTAATTTCGGTTTCCCTATATGATATATTCCTGTGTCATCAGGGGACCTTTTGTATCTTTAAAAAAAAAAAGTGCAAAAAGAATAACAATTTCCCCTTATTTTTCTTCTAATAGAAGAAAATAAGTTTTTGGTGCTAGTGCTATTTTTCTAATAGAAAAAAGAAGTTTTTGGTGCTAGTGCTCTGCAAGCCTGTTTGTACGGGACCATTCCTGTGACTGCAGGGATTCAGTCTGAGATACAGTACCGTGTGCCCAAGGCAACAGCTCTATGCATGTAACAGCAAATATATGCATTTTTTCACTGTTATATGCTGAAACCCCAAACAGCTGCACCTGTATATTTAACAACAAGAATTCAGACAAGATCGCTGCTGGCCCGGGGCATCCCTGGGAACCTCCTCATCTTATGGTGCATGGTGTGGAGCTGAACGTACAAACCCCCGACGGCTGAAACTGGAGAAAACATGGAGCAGAGGAACATTTTCTGATTAATCTCTCGGGTCCTCCTTCCTCTGGGTTGCTCTAAATATGGATGGTCTTTGCCGGAGTTAGTTGGGTTATGCTCGCAAGAGCCAGTTTTCAGGATGGCAATGTCCAAGGTGCTGCTATTTTCAGATCACTTAAAGCGGTAAAATCTAGCTCTGTTCAACTATCGGTACTTCAGTGATATTTTTTATTGGTGTGAGACTGTGTTCTCCACCGCCGTAGTGATCTTTGGGAAAATACAATCTGACAAAATTGCTGGCTTTGAAAGGCAATGATGCCATTTTGACCACACGAGGAGTGTGCTGCTGTTACCGAAGAGTGCCAAGATCTTTATTTCGAACGTTTCTGCTGTCACCCTGTTTTTATGAGTTACTCTGGTAAAATCTGCACTTGGCAGGCTTTGCAGGTATTCCTGGGACCCGAATGCTTTTGCAGCCTGGAGCCTGCCAGGGAGGGAGCCAGAGCAGCCGGAGGCCCCTTACCTCAGGACAGGGCATACCACTGGCAATTTCAATTGCTGCAATTCTTCCTAATGCTGATTACAAGGCTTATTTAAGCTTTTGTATCTTATTTCCTGGTTCCAGTTCCCTATTTTAAAGGAATTTGTAAGCTTTTTCCTGTTTTTTTTTTCTTTTTTTTTTTTTTTTTGTTTCAGCGTTGACCTGGCAGCCAGACCGACTGTCTGTACGGCTTCTCTGCTCTCCCACTTTGCCATTCAAGAATGCGGTTGTTAATTAAAGATGCCCTCCGCTATCTGAGCAGACTAATAGCTTTCCTCCCCCGCCGTGGGGCTGAGCAGCGGCTCCCTGCGCTGCCCTGGTCCCTGCGCGGCAGACGTGCCTCTGCGGCAGGAGCGAGCGTGTTTGCTCCGAAAGTGCCCGTCTACATCTCCCTTTAGCTGCAGCTGTTACTTCCCTGCAAAATGTGGCATCGGAAACTTTTTTTCCTGCCCCCACAATATTCAAATGAGCGTAACGAGCATTCAGATGTCCATGAGTAATCCCAATCCCAGCTCTCTGTCTCTCTGGCGGAACAAAACACCGCTTTCTTGTGCTGCTCGCCTTGCAGCTTGCCGAGCTACTGTGCTGCTTTTGTGAGCCCGGAGCAGCGCCGGGGCGGTGGGAGCGGATCAGAGCTGCTCCTGCTGCCTTTCGTGCCCCGCACAATCGGCGCATTCACCGCCGGTGGCCTTGGCGTGGAGGTCCGTCCCGTGGGGTGCGGGGAGAGCTGGGGCTGCTGCGAGGAAAGGTGTCAGAGGGAGCGCAGCCTTTCCCGTGGGGTACCGTGCTCTCCTGTCACCGTTAAAACACTTCTTTTCCTCCTCATTCCACACATACTGTTAAAAAGCAACGCATAAACAGGGGTTTCTCCTCTACTCAATGTCCTTCACAGAATATTCTTAAATCTTGAATTAATTAGCTATAAGAAAAACAAAACCGTATTTGCTCCCTAATGTCAGTTAGAATAACAGCAGTATCCCCATGGCTTTGCTATCATTTATTATGTACATGGCCTTCCGGTTCTGCTGGGCATTTTACTTTTAATATATATTTATGTGACGTGCTTGTATGTGCAGAATAGAAATCTTAGTTCCTGATGCTAAGAATGGAAAACAGAACAAAACGAAAAATTGCAATTTAAACTCGGGATCAATTACAAAAGGACAAGGGAGTTCACTCACAAGATCAAAAAAAAAAAAAAGATGCGAAGGAGACACATTAAATACAGATATCCTAAATAATGTTGCAGAAACCTCATAAATACTTCAGATTACGAAGTAAATTGTTTTCTGCGCAAAGAGAACAATTCTTGTTCTCGCTTCTATTGCAGTAAATCCCACGAACATCAGTAAAATCGATAGCGTAGCACTCGTAGGAAGCAACAACGCTTTTTGTGATTAATAGTGCTGCATCTGGGTAAGGAAGATGTAAACCAGGTCAGGAGTCTGGTTCTTCCAAAGCCACCATGGTGCAAGCTCTTTTGTAAGGACGCAAGGCTTTCTGGAACCATCCGCATGGGTTCTCTTACCCCAGGGTGGGGATGGGAGTGTGGGAAGGCTGACCCAAAGTTGATTGACTTTTTTTTTTTTGGTAGAAAGCTTTGGTGATTCCTTAAACAAAGAGAAACATCCAACTATGCAGTGAAATCATACGGGGAACAAAGTCTACATAAAGCAAGAACTGTCCGAATTTCTCTGACGGTGAAGTACAGAGGATGTTTTCTGTTGGTCCTCAGTTAGTCCTCACAACCGAGTCTACAGGATTAACAGTACCTGGGTATTATTTAAAATGTGAGGAAGAGGAGCATCACTTGCCATGCACAGGGAAACTTGTAGAATTGCAGCTAACCCCATCAGCGTCAGATTTGGTGATTCCTGACGGGACGGGGCAGTAGGTGCTGGGACTGCCTTATCCGCGGCATCCCTGCCTGCCAGACAAGCCTGCTAGGAGGTGGAAATCGCTGGAGAAATGCCATCCTAACCCCGCACTGTTGCAGAAGTCAGGGCTGCATGTTCGCTTGCCTTGTCTTCCATTTGTTTGTGTCACAAAGCGCTATTCAAAGAGCGTGATCTTTCATTTCGCGCGCAGTCCCCAGATGAAGACCTTTGTTGGTTGTGTCTGGTATGAATACATGCTGCACGATGATAATGTTACTGGTGAGTACAAAGGAGAGTCTGTCTGAGCGCAGAAGTTAACTCTTTGCTCAGCAAGAGACAAGGCAGGCAAGAGCAGAAAAGGCTGCTCGGATGGGGAGCAAGGGAGTTTGGGAAAGGATGGGTCCTTTTGCCAGTGGCGGTTTTAGAGCATCGTACATCCCATCCTCCTCCGGCATCCAGGGTCCTTGTCATGCGTCAGGATTTCCTGGCCCGCGATGGAACAGTCTGCTTGGCAGCTTGGCTTAGGAGCCTGGGTTTGCTTGTAATTGCAGGTGAAGTGATGAGGAACGTCCATACCCTATCAGTGAACCAGATGGGAGTTGTTCCTGTTCCACCAGGATCTCAGACCTGCTCTGTTCACTTAGTCATTTGGTGGATGACTGATGGATCAATGTGCTAATGATTAACTGAGTTTCATGTCCCCTTGCAGGAAGATGTTTTTAACCAAAGGGGCATGTTTTTTCCTGGTTGACTCATTATTCCTCTCTGTTCTGAGTACTTCATTCCTAGATACCATCCTTCCCCCTTCTTGCTGGTCCAATGCGTTGGCAGTGAGTGCGGTGTAACAGCTCTCTAGGGGCAGGTGGTGCCTCGGTGGAAGCTGTTGATGGGAAAAAAGCTGCAGTCTGGAGAAATGGGCGAGCAGCAGCATAGAGGAGGTTAGAAGAGCTCGTGGAAGTGATGAGGGGGTGAAGCTCCTACTGGCGGAGGTGTTCCTGGAGGCAGGGTGTGCTATTGAAGTAGAAACATGATTGTTGTTGAAATCGGAGGGCGGACTCGTTTGCAATCACACTGAGATTTCAAGATGCTATCCCAGTCCCCCTGTGTCTGGCACTGCAGCAGGAGTTGGATCAGGTCGTTGCTGGCCTCGCAGCACTGCTAGAAGCTGCGCATCTCGAAGCCATACCAGGGTGGAGGTCTCGTGTCCCGGGGAGCCTCTTGCTTAGTATCCCACATGTTTCCACCTGGACATGACGGCACATGAAAAGAATGTTTTCCTACAGAAATGGATCAAAATCTATCTTGTGGTCTGCTCAGGTATCTAATGAATTTGAGCAGCTTGATCAAAGTGGACAGTTTTGTAGTCCTCTGTAGGGATGCTGAGTCTGGACCTGTCTCACCAGAAGGTTACCCCCAGCGCAACTGATAAGGCCCTGGCTCCAGCTCTTAATAACTGAATTATCCAGGAGGGCTTGGCACACTGTTGGCTTTATATCTTCAGATGCTGAAGCTGATAAGCCAGAAGAAAGGGAATCTTCAGTGGAAGATAAATGAGATTGCATTGAAATTTAAATGAAAACAGTTTTGGCAAAAGATGTGAATCCCTCAATGTAATGTGCAGTGCTCAGACTTGGAAGTCAATTTATTCTGAAAATGTGGGAGTATAAAAAGTACATCTGAGCTTAAAAATAAATAAATAAATGAAATTATAAAGCATCCAATATGTGCTAGGAGAAAAATGAAAAAAAAGGAAAGAAAACATTTGTTAAAAGCTTCATGCAGGTAATGCTAGGTAAACAGATACCAGCTTTTAGTAAGTGATAGTAAGATCTTTAAGGAATGAGCTATTTGCACTTCAGGGCAACAAATTTTAATGGATGCAAGGAAACCCAGCAGCATAAGGACATACTGCTGAACTCCACCCATGGATTCTTTTTCTGTCCCTGAAAACTATATACGAGTATAGATATAGATAAATAGATATGAAACATTCCTGTGCAGGCACCCCGAACTTTACCTCAGAACACTTAACAGTATCTGGTATATCTTTGCATCAAAGGAAAGAGGCGAGTTACCCATGGGGGACATAGAAACAGCTATAAGAAGCAGCAGTGGAAGGGAAAAAAAAAATAGGTATAGACAGATTATTTCCTTGTTTGCAGAGAATGATTGAGTGCTGCTCTGCTTGAGACAGAGGAAGTTCATATCCTTAAAAGAAGATGAAAAGCTGGGGTTGATGCTAACACCTCACATTGTGGCTGACATTCAGATCTGTTGGGATTGCGTAAATTAGAGAAGCAAAACAGGGAACATCTCCCTGACCTGTAGGAGGAGGTTGTGGAAGGGGTTGTTTTCTCCCTGGATCTGTAAGTTCACTAGATGATTGTTCTCCCATTAGAAAAGAGTTTATAAATGCCTGAGAAGGAAAATGCAAGCTGCTTCTCCATGACAAGCAAAAAGACTTTTAAAGGTATTCAGAACTGTCAGGACATGGGGGATGAAGATTAGGTCTAAAGAAGAAATAGTTGGGATCTCAATGCAGAGCTCTGTATCCGCCCCTTTGTAGAATACTTATGGTATCAAAAAACCGTGTAGATGTTTGTGGGGAAACCCTGGTTAGCGTGGAGTGACCGAATCAGCACCTTTGTCCCCTCTAGGTCATGGGTGTAGCCTGGGGCGAAGGGAAGGGGCAGCTGTGGTTCTTCTGCAGACCATGTCTTATTTTTCCTTTATTTTGTTCTTGTTGCGATAATTAGGTCCTTTCATTCTCTTTAGAATGCCTCATGCATACCTCCCATGAGTCTTATCCTGTATTTCTTTTGCCAGGAAGATTTCCACTGTCTCCAGCTAAGTTAGGTGCGTGCCCTGAAGGACTGAAGGGTAAAGCCTTCGCAATAATTTTCAGTTACAGAAAACACATCGTTTGGTTTGACTACACCGACGTGGGGAACTGGGCAGGTATTTGGATATTTGGGAACTTGCAAAGCGTGTGATCAATTGGTGCTTCATTGCTTATTCTGTACCTTGTTAACTAGAAAAGGCAAGCCTCAAGTGCGAGTACTAGGCCAAAGTTACTCTTCGTTCAAGACAAAGCACTGTGGAGGGATCGGGTCTTTAGTATTAAGGAAAAAAAGTTAAGTTAGTAGAAGGTTTGCTCATAAATGAGGGAAGAGCCATTTTGCCATGTTTGTGCTGAACAAAACATAAGGGGAGGTTTTGGATAGAGGTGCCAAGTTGGATTCATTCTGCCTATCGTTCCTCTGGCACGCGCTGCCATCTCATTTGTCTTCAGAGTCTGACCTTAACAGGGGAGTGGTCCTATTTAAAACAGGTGGGATGAATCATCCCCTGGTGTTAGTTCTCTTTCTGTGCTGGTTATAGGAGTAGGCACCTAGTTGGGTTAGACCCCACATTTTGGATGGCTAAAATTAGGTGGGATGAGTCCCGCTCAGACTCTTTTTAGCATCCCTTGCCACCTTTGATAGCTTTTGCTGCAAACTGAGTTTGCCCACCAGCCGACATCAGAGTCCAAAGGTGACTGAGGACCTCTCAGAAATAACATCTATGCTTTTCACTCAAACACGTGTCGTACATAACCTGCCTGGGCAGCTGCATCCGAGGGGGACAGGGCTTCCCTAAGCTAATCCACGCTGGGAACAGGGTGTGTGGCACTTAACACAGAGGCAGTTATTGCAATAATACCCCGGGGCAAAAGTCTCGCAGAGACCAACAACAGGAATTGCAACAAGCAGCAAACACAGCCTGACGCAGCGGAGGAAACATCTGCAGAAAAAGCCTTGTGAGAACAAGACAGGGCATTGAAACCGAAGGCTGGGATGTGATCCTTGCTGCTAAAGGACTGATAAAAAAACAGAATAGGCAGCTTTGGCCAGCAGTTTCATGAGCTAATGGGTTCATTGTCTTACTGGTCATTTTGACTTGAGTTATTTTTACCTGGTAGTTTACCTGTTGATCTAAGAATAGGTGGTAGAATAAACAGATGTGTACCTCATCACAGGCAAGGGTGAAATGCAACAAGGGTGCATGAAAATGCCATACTTTTTACAAAATGTTGTGTGCTGTTTTCTGGAAATCATCCATAATTAAATCATCTATAATTACAGTAACAGTGAGATGATGTGATGCACGTTTGCTTGTTCTCCACTTGACCCTCAGTCAAGGTCTGAATTCCATTTGTGGTTTCAGAATATTCTCAAAAGATGTTCCTGACTGTGGGGAGAATGAAGGAGACTATTCTTTACTCAAGGAGCCAAAAACATTAAAATATATGTCTGAGTGAGGTGGAATTTGTCAGAAGTCACAAGGTCTGTGTTTGTCTTATGATGGGATATTTCAGGATGTAAGTTACTGTCCTGACAGAACTAGTTGGGTGCCTTGGGAGACTGGGAACTTTCCAGCAAGTCTCTGCAAAGGATGACTCTTTTGATGGTTTTGTGGTGCTGGTGGATTACGATTATCCCCCTTAAATCCTTCTCTTTGTTAGAGCAGTGCTATAAGTCAAAATGATCTTTGTCCACTTGAAGAAGATGGCAAGTGGAAACTGGAGTTATGAAAATGATGTAGGTCGAAAAATATGCAGTTTCAGGTCAAATCCTGAAAGCAGAAAGACCACTTTCCATTCTTGAAGTAAATGAGGAATAACCACTGAAACCAGTGGGCTGACAGGTACATAGGAGTAATTCCAGATAACATGCACCAAAGTACATAGTCTCCTGACGCACTGCAGCCTAAGCATGTTTCCTTCATCATCTTCAGCTAAGCATTGCTTTGGGTTCAGTTTATTCAGTCTCGGTGGCTGACCTTACTTGTGCTGTATAGGTTGATGGACTATATTTTTGTTTGTCTTTCCAAGCTGAGAACTACAGGACCATTTCTCATGGCCAGACCTTTCCTGCTCTGTAGTGGCAGAGCTCCAGTGTAATGGATCTTCATCGTGTTAAACCAAATGAGGATTTACCTTTGTTTCTGTTAAAACATAATAAATGAATGCTATGTGCATAAATGCACAGGACTCTCCTCTCATACCTACTTCTTCCCATGGCACGCTTCCAGACAACTCAGATGTGCTGTTGGCAATAATTCTGTCTGGTCAGAGGACTTCTGGGCAGTCTGGGATTTATAATGAATTACTGTGGTTGGTGAGAGGGAGGTTTCTACCAGTGTTTGGAGTGAGGTATCTAAACGTGTTTAGTAATTTTTGATCTGGGTCAGAACAGGTTTACAAAAGCTAGATGTTATCACTGGGGAACTGTGCTGAAGGTAGACCCAGAAATCCAGTCACTTCATTAAGTGCTTGAAGGTTTTGGAACTGGAAGGTCCCAAGTTGCCTGTCTATAAGCACATCCTCGGGGCATAACTATATCCTATTTGTTTTCTCTTGTCCCTTCTATTTATCACGTACCTTCCTGTTGCAGGACGTAGAAATTTAATTCCTTTTTCGGACTATTACTTTGCTGTTCCTGTTTGTTTGTCACTGTTACAGCCACCTACAAGAAACCACTCTGGCTCTGAAAGCCTTCCCTCTCGCCTTCCTGCCTTACCTCCCCCTCTCTCAGGTGAAGCATCAGGCTTATACCTTAATAGAAACTAAAGAGTAATTACAGTTATGTAGTTGTCAGTGCCATTAAGTTGAATGACAAAGGTGAAGAAATTCATAGTAAAAATGTCAAGAGAGAAAAACCTGTCAGCTACATTTCTTAAACTGCCTTATTTGATGTCACGCTGTTGTTATTTATTATTTATGTAGCACCAGAGCTGTGCCTGGCACTTGAAACATGAATGAAAAGACACAGCTTAGATTTAGCACAAAACAGACTGGCAGAATGTGGATAGGCAGCAGTCTACATAGAAAAAAAAGATTGTATTTTTCCTGAAGTGGGAGAAGGAAAATGTGGAGACATTTTTGGACTTTTTGGTGTTTTTTTCCTTTAAAAAAGATTCATCAGCAGACCGTTATGAAGGCTTTGATTCTCTCTGTGGATCTTTAGACTAGGATTTGCAAAGTGGGAGATGAGAGATTTCTGAATTAGAAGCTGTGACCATTAGATGTGCAAGATCTGTCTAATGTCTATAAATACATCACTGCGTGAATATGTGGTAGGAAAAAGCAATTTAGGCAAAAGGCCAGAATTAGTAAATGTGCAAATGGACAAAACTGGCCATAGATAAGGTTATACCGAGACCTTCGGAGTTGATGCCCAACCATCTCAACCATGGGCTCTGGCAAGATACCTCAGTGGGTTTCATAAGGCCAAAAAACCACAGTACTGCTCAGATGTCGTGTGGAAACCTGCATGTGACATGGCTGAAGGTCTCCGGCGCTTCATCACGTGGCTGGTGTCCTGCTGCATGCAGTAGGCTGAGAAGTGGAGTCTGTTGTGAGGAGCAGTGTCCCTAGCAACATCTCACGAGCAGGTTATTAATAAACAGGAGCAAATGCTGCAAAGCAAATCCTGAGAGAAAAGGCATGTAGTGCTGAGATACCCTCGGTGACTTCTTTGTTCCTTTTTGCTCTTTTGTCCTTTGTCCGTTATTTCTACTGGACATGTTTGAAATCGGAGAAGAAACTCCACACTTTTCTCTTGTTCAGGATGGATTTAGTCCCTTTTGAATCTGTGTTTGGGCCTCGTGCAGCAGCTCCCCAGGAAAAATGATTTAACTTTGGCTGCATATCGTGGTTTTGAGTTTCATTCCATTCTTCTCCAGCACATCACCATGGAGGGAGAGATGGATGCCTGGGGAGATAAATGCTGCGCAATACGGTCATGTTCTGAGGTTTGTTTCAAGGCTAAGGTTCAAAATCCCTTCTTTCCTCAAAGAAAAGTCCCAGGCACATAACCCTCATCCAGTTGGTATCAGATCAATGGAGGAAAAGCTAAAAATAAAACAAGACAAAGAAGCCATTGACATAGCTAATGGAGTTCTTTCAATACAGAGAGCCCTGAAGATGAATGCTATCGTCATATTGTGAAACTAGCCATTTTGTGCAATCACTAAAATAGGCTCTTACTTTGTAACAGTCTCCTCTGTGAAAATAAGTGCTATATGGTGATATATGTTACGGTGTGGGTTTGCAAGCAAATATGAAAGCCATGTGGTATTGCAAAGGAGAAATGTGGTAAAAGGTGTTTAGGTGTGTACTCGGGAGCTTATAACTCCAAGATAACCAGACCTGGGTCATTCATGTAACACCAGTAACCATTTTCAGTCACTTCACAAGATGGCTAGCTTCACCATGATATATCCTTTGGGTACATATAGACAGGCTCGGGGCAAGGGGAGGCACAAGTCATCTGTCAGAAGCCACCAGGGATCCTGTGACAGAGCTCACATAATACGAATCAAAGCTCAAGGATGAGGGTGGATAGAAAGCAAATAGCAGAGGTGTCCCACCCTCCTCTGTCCTGCATCCGCAGCACGGATCAGGCCAAGGCCAAAGCCTGCGGCATCTTCTGCTGCTCTTACTGATGGAATACTACATCTTTATAAAGTTAGCAAATGAAAAAAAAGAAGAAAATTCCAATCTTCCCTTGTCTTTGAAATAACTTTTCTCCCTTCTTCGTTAATCAGGAAAGCTGGTACAGCTCTTGACAGCACTCTGGAGCAAAACAAAAGGGCCTAATTCACTAATAAAACCTAATGCATAGTTAAATTCTGCAGTGAGTCAGTCTATTTATCAAGACAGCTCAACTTGAAAATTAGTCATGTAGAAAGATTTTGTTGGCATGTATGGAGTGGGTACATCTTCCTGAAAAAGGGGTATACATACCGTGAGGACTTTGAGAACAGAAGCCTCACGCTTCTCGAATGTGATGAATTTATTTGAAAGTCAGGTCATTTCTCTGCCCAGATAGTTGAGGCGATCAAGGTGCAAAGTGTCTACTGATACAATAGTACAAATAAATTCTTCTCTGGCCCAAGGGAAGAACAAGGCATTCGCAGTGCCCAGGCAGTCCCTGGCATTGCTGAAGCTCTCCCTGCAACGTAGCTTCTTTGCCCAGGTTCTGGGAGGCTTCTCCATCATTGCTGTTTAAAAAAAATATGGAAAGTGTGCTTTAGATACCATCTTTGTGACAAATTTTTGTGTCCAAGCCTGGAGCTTATGCTTTCTATATAGTTGATGGAGAAAAAAGTATTTAAGCCCTTAAATGAGGCGTGCCTTGAGTGCCCTAGGTCCATAGGAGGTGTATACCTGCTAGCACTGATGTGGAGAGCCTAGGCTTCATGTGCAGACACCTAAACCAGGTGATGGTTGGGGTGTGTGTGGGACTCCCCCATGCACTTGCAAAAGGAATGAAACACCCAGGATCGGGAAAATGCGAGCTCTGTCTTGCCCTGTCGGGAACTTTTCTGAGATGGACTCTTATTCCTGTGTGCCTGCAGAAGGCAGGTCCTACCCGTTTTTGGATAAAAATGACTATTTTTGTATCTGCGCTGTGAATGGACCCCATGCGTCAGCTGGAGGCAGTTGAAGCACAGAAACCCAAATGCTTGTGCTGGTATGATGTACAAGGCTGTGTTGAGGTTTGCATGAGTGGGCCCTAAGTGGGCTTCATAAAGAGGATGAAGTGCATCATCTGGACTTAGCAGGGCTGCTAGAAGTCTCATATATAGTCAATATGCTGGAGGGTACTGTTTGTGAAGACCCAGATATGGGCTTTCAGGAAGGCATTACCTGTAGATCAAGGATACTTCTGGGAAAAAAGCCCAGGGCTGCCATTTGTAAGTCTAACGTATTGTGGCTGCTTGTGTGGCAGATGGATACAAAAACCATGCAGGTGACCTCACATTTTATCTTTATGTGTATTTGGACAAATGACAGTTCAGATTTAATGAGGATATCTACCAGGTGAATGAAATGCTGTTACACTCAGTGATCCATCTGAGATCTCTGGTTTTGGCTCCCAGACTGCACAGCAGGATAAACCAGAGCAGTTCCACTGAAAACGCACTGTGATGGTCCAGAGGAGTCATCTCCAGACCGATTGCTTGACTGGTTTATAGTGGCCCAAGTGGTTGAGTTTGCCTGATACCTCCCGTTATAACATCTGAGTTTTGATAGCATATAACTGAGCAACACTTTCAACTCTTCAGGCTTCAATTTCCCCTTTAGAGAGTCCTCCTAGGACTCAGGTTTTCAGGAATATTTCAGCTAATATGTTTCAGCCATTTGACAAAATGAGAGTAAGGAAAATGATGTCGTTTTGCTCATCTTAAAAGATATGCTTAGAGCCCTTTCCCTGAGACAGCTCTGGCATCTTCATACTGTAGAGCGATGCCTTGATAGTTAACAGAGGCATATGCTTTTCTTGTAGAAGATGCTCATGTTTGACCAAGGTACAAGCGCCTGAAAATCTAAATGTGTGATCAGTGGAGCCTTATGGGAGCTTTTGCTAATTCAAAACTAGAGAGAACAAGTGTCGTAGAAGTCATGTTCGATCCATCGAAGAGGGAAGAGTAGGGTGGGAGGACCCGAGAAGAAGCCAGGAGGTGTTAGAGGGTGAGGACTAGCTGATGAGACGCAGAGCATTGTCTTGAGCAGTTGGGTAGCAACTTGCTGAAGGTGCTGGGTTTTGTAGCCCCACAGAGACACCCTCACACTCCTCTGTGTATTTTTCCAGAGGGAATGCATTTGGAGCAAGGTTCCTGGTTTCTACGAATCAGGTACTGAAAAACATGAATTTTGGGATTTGGGCCCAAAGGAGATGCACATAGGCGCAGAAGGGAGTTTCAGAAGCACTTAGTTGTCCAATCTTCAATGACAGATTTCAATTGATTTCAATGTAAAATTAGTTACTTGGACACAGCTAGGTAAGTATGTGCGCCTTTATCCACTTTCAAAATTTCAGCTTTAATCAACTACAGTGAGACCATCTTAGGGGAAGAAAAACCCACGAGGATACGAATATCTCTGAGTAGTGGGAAATGTGGGCATGGAGTGGAAATACCAGCTCGGGCACAGGTGCACGAGGGGAACATGGAGAAATCCTGAGTAAGTTCTCATTTGCTGAATGAGAGTGAGTGCTTGTGGAAGAGCAGCATGTGGGCATGTAATTGAAGATTATTGAGAATAGTCATCCACAGCAACCAGGAAAACCTGGCTCTTGCTTAATGCTCAGCATGTAATGCTCTTAATGTGCTTGTTTTGGAATAAGAAATTATTTCTTAAAATGAATAGATGGTGTTATTTTTGTTCACTTCTGTGGGATGAACCTGAGAAAAGACTGACCAAAGCTCAGATGTGAATTCAGTCTGTGAGCAAGCAAACCTCAAGATAGCATTGTAAAATAAGCCTTGTGACCACGTTACTGTGGCTTAACAAGTCCCTGCCAAGCCCAGAAGAGGTGGTTTACTGTGACGGATCAGCTCACATGTGGCAGCTCCTTATGCACGATAATTGGTTGTGTTGGCGCTTGAGATGTCTCTGAGCTGTTCCAGCCCGGCTCGGGGCATGCTGATCCCCCGTTCAGGTGGATAAATGATCAACTGAATGCCAAAAGGGACAGATCGGGGACCTGACCCAGTGGGCTGCTTCTTGGAAGCTTTTGGGATTACTGTAGCCTACCCACAGGCTGCCTGTTCATTGGGCTGGTTTTTGTCAGCTCCAGCGCTTTCTGTTATAAGTTTCTATTCTGGTTGTGTTTCTAATCAAGGATTAGGGCTGCTGGAGAGATGATGAAGAAAATGGTCTGTGTCTTAGAGCCCCTATGAGACACACCACCGACAGCCAAGCAAAGCAGCGTGGGAGCGGTGGGCTCCCCGCCTGGGGCGGCACACGCCAGAGGCTGGCGGAGCAGTGGAGGTCTCTGCAGGCAATTTGCCTGCCCAGTGCCCGCGCTCTGCCCATCTCAGATTTGCCTAATTACACATTCCAGATACTTTTCTACTTTGCTTTTAATTACTGTTTCTACCAAGGCTTCAAGTACCTGGACCTAAAGAATAATTACATAGTCAGCCCACTAACTAACACTCCTGCACTTGAAGCACAATGAAAACTGCAATATATCTGCTTCTTACCTGCAAGAGCATTCATTCTTTAATTAAGGTCTCTGGAAGACCATTGCAAATCTATTTGTTCCTCCTCTCCCTTCTCTCTCTCGTCGTCGTTCCTCATTTTTCATTAGCGTGATTTTCTCTCTCAAAATGAAATTGTAATTGATGATCTGAGTAATGTTTTGATAAACTTTAAAGCAGGATAGTGCGCGGTGCTGCCTTTGAGCACAGAGCCAGCTGCCTGCTCCTGCAGACACAAAGTGTGCTCCTGCACCTTGTTGCCTTAGGCTGACCGTTACCCACAGCTAATAATGAGAAAATAAATCTGAAAAAAACCCAAACCCTACCGCTTCTCGTTCCTTCCTCTACTCCTGTAGAATTTGTGTGCTTTTACCTGTATCTGTGTGCTTCTGTGGTTTTATAACAGTGCCCATCCCTGGATTATCTGAGTGCCTGGTCAAACAATGTGATTTTTTTTCTCTCCCAGAAAGTGAGAGAGTCCTTCAGCTGCCTTCCCTGCACAGCCATGATGCCTGCTTGCTCTTACAAGCCTGGCTATTGCATTTACAAGAAAGCAGTTAAATGCAGGTGTGCAGATTTAGACCTGCTTAGCGGGGCAACCTGTGATTTGATTTGTTTGAAGGAGGTATAAAACTTCTTAGATAAGCTTTTTAATAGAAATGTGCGATCATATCTCTAAAGGAAACACTTCTCCAAATATCAATGCAATTGATCTCCTTTTCAGTTTTAATTAAGCCATATCTTCCGTCATGATAGCACACCAAATTATTTTGCTGCTTGTTGCAGACATGAGGGTTTAGCCAAAACCCTTCTATTGCTGCTGGAAAATCTGAAGACTTTCATCCAGTGTGCTCGAGAGGAGTAAGAGTCAGGAAGGTGCTTCCACAGGTTGTTTGTTGGTTTTTTTTGGCTGTGTTGTTTTTTTTTTTTTTTTCTTTTTTTAAATGAGTGTAGCTGCCTATGGAAACAATATGCTGACACTCTTTGAAGCATTGTGCTTTGGCCCAAAGCTGGGAAACTGGGTTGAAACATTTTCTTCTTGCGAAGCAATCAATTGAACAGAACAAACTCTCCTGGAATAGTTGCCACTGCACATGGAGCTGTCGTGGGGGCACTGGGATGTGGTTTGTCTTCAATGTAAAAGCTGAGAGAGCATCCTTTCAGGGAAAATCCAGCAAGACTAGCAATTATATTATTAATTATATATTATTATGAGTTTTTAAAAGATGCATTTCCAAGAGTCTTGGGCGGGTTGGAGTCCAATAACAAACACTAGAGAACTGCTTGATGAGAAGTTACAGTCTACACCTACTCCAAGGTAGTAACAGCTATAGAGAGACTGCCTGCTACCACGTTTTGTTCAGCAGTAAAGTGCTGTGTTGGACTGAGGTCTTCTGCTCTGAGGGGAAAGGACTTCTGGGCTGTAAAACATGGTGGTGGTGCAAGTTTAAACAAATGCTTGCAATCTGGGTGCTTGCATAGGAAAGAGATATTCAAATTCAGCTAGTGCTAGACTGAGCATAAGTTTCTGGGAGAAATATTTGCAACAATTCTTCCAGTTTCATTGTATTTTATTGCAAAATGCAGGCCATTTCAATAGAAGTTATTTTCAATTTAAGGAAACTATTTATTTACAGTAAATAGATATATATACACAATACTTGTTTCACTGCAGGCACAATGTCTACTGTCAGTCGCTCGGTTCATCCTTAGCCAGTGTCATTAATAGAGGGGAGATAACCAGTCCTTGCCATTACACTCCAGTTAGTGGTGTGATCCTGGTAGATGCAGTGAACTAGTGGTGCTGAGGAGACAGTACTAACTTCTGGTCGATGGGTTACCTGATACTCTGACAGATGAAGCAATATCACCTTTATTTCTCTGAGCATTTATGCATTTGAGTAGCTTGTGATTGCCAGGTTGTTGTAAGTGCTCAGGAATATCTTGTCTCTTAAACCGTGCATAGGAGTGCTGCCTGTCGCAAAGGTATGTGGTTATTTAATATGTAAATGCTTGTGTGTGAAACGAGAGACTTGGCAGTGGAAACCATTTGTGTATATCTTTGTGGCACTTTTCTGGTCTATATTTCACAAGAATACTTGATAGCTTGCACTTAACCCGACAGGGAAACTGCCATAATTGGAGTGGCATGTCTGTTTTTTGTATTTATATTTATTTCAAAGTACAAAAATGCTTTTTGGAGGAAAAAGCGGAAGAAGAATAGATGGCATCCTGAAGGGAAAAAATTCAATATGAAACAGTCACTGAAGTAGGTCAGTTTTTAAATCTAGCAGCTTGTCAGTGCCTTTAAAAATAGGAACCGACAGGTATCCAGGTCTTCTGTCTGCCTCCAGGATTTTTGTCTGAGTTCTGGCAAATTCAAGACCCAGATAGCATGATTACTGAATTGACATCAAGATATGCCGTTAGTGTGCTTCAGCTTAAAGTCACCGTGTTCAGGATCCAGCTGCCTACTTTTGCTGAGCAATCCTGAGTATGCCCAGAGCCAGGAGGACTTTCTGGGGAGCCCAGAGATGCAGACCTTTGCTCAGGTGAGCTGACCTGGCAGTAGCCTCTACCCATATCCCATATTATGAGCAAGTTGCGGCCATGTTGTCGCTTCCAAAGTCATGACAGATGATCAGAGTAGAAGAGACTTGGTGGAAAGACCTCGGTCCAGGAGCATGTGAGTTTCCAAAGCTCTGGTTGGGACCTCTGGGCAGCCCCGTTCCTCATAGATGGTGTTGATGTAGGTCTTGAGATGAGGTAGATGGCGGTGAAGGGAAGGTTGGGTGATGAATTGGTCCACGTTAAAGAAATAGATGAAGGGGGAAATTCTTAAAGTAATGACACAGGGTGGGGTTTTTTAGGAGCGACAGTATGAGAGTGCAGCTGAATGAATTCCTGCCCAAGACCTGAGGGATGGCCAAGGTTACACAGCATCTCTGTGGGAAACTGTGTAGGGTGGCTTGTAAAACTGCAGCCTCCGTTATCCCTACAACAATGCCATCGCTGCCAGATGCCATGTTATCTATCATTCATTGCAGTGACATAGCTATGGGAAAGAAAAGAAATAATTAAAACTTGGCCTAAAACACTATTAGGCTGGGTTAGCAGAGGCATTATACACTGGGGGATCTACAGAACAGTTAAAATTAAGAGCTAAGACTGTTAGTGAGCTGCTGTCTCTCTGCATCCACCCTCCATGGTCTTTATTCTTTGAAACAGGAAAGGCAGACAGGACACATGGACATAAGGGAAGGGCTGTCACTTCAGGGGAGTTTGGCTGAGGATAGCAGCAGGTCGCTCTGCTTGGCTGGACGGCTGGAGAAGAGAGTGTCTGGCTGGGTGCTTGCTGATGGGGTGACATGTGCTGTTGCAGAGCACGGACCCGGAGGTGTGATAGGCATGGGATCCCCCATGGGATGGGTGGGATCCCCCAAAAATGCAGCACTAGAAGTGGGGGGCACAGAGAGGAGGCTCACAGAGCTGACCTGGAACACCAGTTATGCATGAGGAGCACATGTAGGAGCAGCAGCCATCGTTCTCCAAGCAGCAACTTTGGTGGTGACTGACCCCCAGAGCTGGATGCCGAGTGAGGTGGTGTGAAACCCTCCTTAGGTTTGTCAGCATTTGGCTGCAAGGCTGCGGATGGGAAGGCAAAATTTTGCCTTGATTTATGTAGTAATGCTGTCTCTGCAATCAGTTTTTCAGTGAAAGCTTCTGTTCTGCAGCCCTGATTGCGGCACAATAGCCCAGATGCCTGCAAAATCTCTGAATTTGGCTTTTCCTCAGTAAAAACAGTGGTGCCCTTTCTTTGCACCTCTCTAAATTAGATGCTACCCTGGAGAAAACAGCATAGCATATTGGTAATGTTCAGTGTGTATCCCATTCTGCACTGCTCCCTGATAGGCACGAAAGGTATTTCTTTATTAGAGACAGAAATCTCAGGCTTGCAGTGTTGTTTCTCCATAAAGTATGCTTTCGGCTTCTGAAAAATAGCTGTTCGGTGACATGAAGATGAAGGACTGCAACCTGGATGTGGCTGTTGTGACACCTGGAAAGCTAAAGCTGTAGAAAGATTTGGCATTCGAGGCTGAGGTCTGTGGAGGATTGGAGGTGACACTGTCATTTACATCCTTGTTCTCTGAAAAGTGAGCAAAGCTATAGTCTTGCATTGCAAACATACTGGGGGGGAAATGAAACCATCTATTTGTTATTCGTAGCAGGGTTAGAGCTTTCTGTGCTTGTTTAAGTCTCTTCTCTTTCTGTGGAGCAAGCTAATGTATGTGCTAATGTAGAAATTTGCTGAAGCTCCTAACAACATGAAAAAGGACACAGTCAATGAAAAGCTTATCAGCCGTTGTTAAAGTTTGCTAATGTGAGAAACAGTGTGATCATCCCAGATACCTCTCGTTATCCTACACCTGCTGGCAGTCTTCCCAAAGGGAGATTGCGATTGGAGCCATTTGCTGGGATGGGTGAAATGCAGATAGCTGGCTGGGTGCTGCTCGTGCCATGGTGGGCATACAGCCTGGATGACTGAGATGCCTCATGGCTGCCCAGCGCTATGTGATGACTTGTAGGCCAGGCTGGTGGAAAACGTGGCCCAATCTTCCCTCTTCTTTCTCCAAGTGTGGTTTTTTTTTTTCTTTTAAAGTGATTATGAAAAATGCCTGGGCTAATCAAACAGCATCACAGCCAAGCCCACGTGGCTCTTGAAGGTTCACCACTCTCAGCAGTCGGTGGCACATGCATGTGAGAACAAGACTAGTGCAAGGCTGTTTTCGTATCTGTGCCCAACTGATCCACATATATTTACATCTGATTTGACTAAGGATGGTCTTTGGCATGAACTGGAAGTGAGACCAAGCTTCTACCTCTAGATCCAAGGTGGGACCCCTCGCCCTCTTCAACCATGGTGTCTGATGTGCTGCCTGTGGGGGTGGTGGTGGTCACCGTTTGCTGCTTGACCCCATACAGGTGTCAGTGGGTGTAGATGCATGGCACAGTTTGAGCTGGATGTGCCCCGCCGTGTCTCTGTGGGTCAGCTTAGCTCACGGTGAGGGTATAGCCATTCCCACAGGACTTCTTGTAGAAGGCCATGCATCTCTCTGTGCATGCACAGCCTTTCTTTTTGTATCTGTGCTCATGCATCACAAAAAGATAGACTATCACTGACTTCCCAGTCATACTTCCCTGCACTAACACTGGCTAGTCATAATTCTGCATCTTGGGTAACTGGATAAAGTCCTAGGCCCTGCAGATCACTTTCTATTAATTTACTGTCCTGGGAAATCTTGTCCTGGGAAATCTTGTCCTGGGAAATCTTGTCCTGGGAAATCTTGTCCTGGGAAATCTTTGAGTGCATTGAATATGTTTTAGCCAACGGTAGGGCCACCTACAGTGAGGTGTATCTTCCACCTACGTGTTGCAGCTAACATCTGCCCTTGCCCAGTGCCAAAAGGGAGTTGAGCTTGTATTGGGAGAGAAGGATGACTGAGAAGAGCCAGGAGCTGGAAAGCCTTTCTGTCCTCTGGGTTTGGCTGCTTCAGCTTAGCAAATTGCAAGCTGAGAGGAGATCCAGTGCCCTTAGCAGAAAAGGCATAAAGCGGCTGCTTAGATATTTGAGCCAGAGAACAGCAATTGCGCAAGAACAAATCAATATAAAACAAAGCAAGAAGACATTTGAGACTCCAATTAAGGAGATTTATAATCCTGGGGATAGTGAGGCTCTGGAACAATTTTTCAGTAGTAGCAGCAGAGTGAAAAACGTCTCTGGACTTCCAAGGTGTGGATAGTTCATAGAAGGGGCTATGTGTTGGAGATACCTGTAGGGTTAAGAGTTGGAGCCAGGACGGTGAGGTTCCAACATCTTTTTATTCCTATTGCCTTTGTATTTGGATACTTATACTTGAATTTGTCTTGTATACATGGTGTGCCCCAGTATGAATGTAGGCATCTGCTCTCTCCAGCTCCAAGGTTTCCATCCAGAAGGCCCTAAACTGTCCTACGTGAAACCACGCAGCCGGAGAGGTACTGTGTGTCAGCGCTTCCTTTTCCCAGGAAAGGGATGCTGTGCTACTGTTTGTATGTTTGAATGTACATTATAATTCTGTCCCTATTACATATCCTTAGTTACTTTTTAGCTGGAAAACTTGTCTGTACTCCTATTTATCAGTGTATGACTGTAGTTTTTTTACTCTGGAAAACTATAATGTTCCACTGGCATGAAATGAAACAAATACAACAGTGAAAGAGGATGTGTATATTATTTTTTAATGAGAACTGGCTTATTCCTGGGAGGAAAGGGTTTACCTTACTAGAGAAAACAGACTGCATTTCCAGAGCCTCCCATGCCAATCAGTTCATGAAAACCTGACCTCCAGGAGGTACATCTGTACCTCCCGGTTACCCGTTGCTAATACACAGCTCAGAGTCCATTAGGTTCAAAATAGTTTAGTAGTTCTGAAAGTATTAGCTTTAATCTCTGCTGTAGGGTAGATTCACCGCTGTTTGTACTTTTTACACAGCCTACTCCAGCCCTGCCTGCTCTTCTGCTTGAATTAGCCCCTAAATTAATCTCATTCTCCTGTCTCTGGGCATAGGATATTAAAGTTAGGAGGAGATGGGCCGAGATGGACATTTTGCCTTCTGTGTTATTAGCTGGCCATAGCAACAGGCCTTGTGATCGCCTGCTGCTTCTACATCAGAAAGTGGCTATAACCCTGCTGGCATCCGCGAAGAAGCCAGAGGTGGCAAGGCGGTGGGTGGCGGTGCCAGGTGCCTGACCAGCATCCCTGCCTCTCCCCACCCGAGCCAGCCCCCAGCGAGATCACCCCCGAAAGCATCTTCGGCACGCAGCAGGTTGGCAACCTGGCCGGCAGCCCACCGTTAGCTAACCAAAAAAGCGTCGCAGGTATTTTTCCTAAAACACCAATTGCTTACTGCTGCGCTGTTCCTTTGCTTGCAGCAATTTCCAGGCTGCTGCTTCGCTTTGACAACACCGTTCCGAAGACTCTCGGGGCTTCTGCTCTATTTGCAGTAGAGGTCATTTCAGCTTAAGTCGCCTGGAGGTTTTGGGGGCACACTAATAAAGCCTTGTGGGAGATAATAGCATTTTTAAATAGTGCTTTGCTTATCGGAGCTCTGTTTAAAAGAATATAAGATATCTGGTGTGCCTATGGAGATGAAAATGAATTGAAAGGTCAACACCAGCCTTCGTGTTCCGACTTTTGCCTGTAGAGATTTTTCTCAGAGAGGAAAGGCTGTGGTCTATAATTTGTTGCTTTGAGAAAGTGCTGAGAGGGCTGTACTAGGAACAGCATAGAGAAAATATAATTATACACACACGTGCGCTGGCAACTCAGCAAAGGAAGGACAGAAGGCAGTTCACCATGCCAGATCGTGTCTTGGCTATTTGTGCACGTCACTTAAGATGGCCAAAGGTTTTGTGGCTTTTGTAGAGGTTTATATGTCATCTTGTGTTCTAAGTAAGATGAGCTAGAGCTTGTAGCTGCTTTGCTGAAGACCTTTGGAGAAGCTGAGGGGTATGGTGAGTGAGCGTGGAATGGTAATTGCAGCAGCTATGATGTCACTGGAGCTAACGACAGGTCCTGAGTTCCCCTGTATAGCTGAATGTGGGTTTTTTGCACAGTATAACTCTTATCTTCTATGCAGAACATACGCAATCCTTTCGTCTCCCCCAGTATGCTTGTCTTTACCTCCTGAGGAGGGTGCAAATGAAGAAATTAGTTTTCAGAGAAGCCCTGATTGAAGTCAGTGGGACTGACGGAATTCCAAGTACTCTGCACCTCTGATCATCTGGCTTCTCCGACTTCTCATTCTTCCACTATCTTATACTTTTGTAGATTTACAGAGTCCTTGATGAGGTTAGGGTTGATTGTGGGATTGCAACAAACTGCCTGGACGGAGCGCTGCAATTTCCTCCGGAGACGCTTACGTAGGCTTAAACCTGTAGCCAACAGCAGTTCCCATAAATGACTCATGCTAGAGCAGATAGACCAGCAACCTGTTCTCCATGGCTGGCAAGCATGTCAGCCAGGCTGCAGGTCCTCCTCTTTTGCTGCAGTCTGTTTCATGTTGACGTGTACCATTCCCTGGGGAACACAGACCTACAGCACCCTGAAAGCTGTACCTCCCCGTGTTCCTACTGCATCTTATGTGGGACATCACCAAGATGGTGTGGACCTGAGCTGGAAGTGCTGAAAAAGAATGTGGCCATTAACTTTTCATATTTAAACTGACTGAAAGTGTACAACAGATGCAGCAACCTCTGGGTGATGAGTTCCTCATCTTCCACCGTACCAGAATCCTCTTATACCAAGAGAGTCTCACTGCCCCTTCTATCTGCCCCTTTCTTATGGCTGATTTATGTTTCTGAGGGTGTCATAAAGCATTAAATGACTGCAAATTGCAGGAACATTGTAATTCTCTGGCTTTGAGGCTACTTTACTAGTCATGTGAGGGCTTTAAGGTGGTAAATAGAATAAAGCACAGACCAAATGCCTCAGCCACACATGGCTGGCATTTCAGCATAAACATAAATTGAATCTGAGCTGGGCTGCATGAGACAGGATGCATTTTTGTGACAGAAGTGAGCTAAGTGAATCTTAAGAATAAAAATGAAAGGAAAAAAAAAGTGTTAGACATATTGTATTTGGATGACAAACTAAAGCAAAAAGAATTTTACCAGGAAAATAGAGATGATTGTGTTATTCTGTCACTGGAAAAAAAAAAAAACCAACCCAAAAAAACCAAAACCAAAAAACCCCAAAAAACCAAACCAACTTTCCTGAGAAAGCATTCCCACTCAGGAAGATATCAGCTGGTAAAGTTTGTTTCTTGGTTTTCTCCAAGGCTTCACAGACCTTTTAATGAAAACAGAAGTTGATGAGTGGTGTTCATGTGTGGCTCCAGAAGGTCAGTTGTGTAGGTGGTTGTGTTCTTGTGGTATATTGTAAACACAGGTAGTTCAGCTTGTGTTTGTGAGCCTGTAGGTTTATAATATGTGGACTTCGCGGTGGGAAGACCATTACCAGCTGGGATACCAGAAACCTTCCATGTTCACATCAAGCAGGTTGCCCAGAGAGGTTGTGGAGTCTTCATCCGTGGCAACAGTCAAAACCTGACTGTTCCCTGGAGCAACCTGCTCTAGCTGGCCTGCTTGGAGCAGGGGCGTTGGACCAGTTGATCCCTAGAGGTGCCTCCAACCTCAACCATTCTGTGATACAATGGTTTATCAACACTTCAGTGGAACGAAAAGGACTGGAGCTATGTAGTCCCCTTCATTTCCATCTACCTTCTTGGCCTTCTTTCATCTTAATACATATACTGCCACCTAAGCTGGGAAGCACTTTCATTATATTTTGGAACATGTCCCACTGAGAGACTCTGTTGGAATAACTGCCACAAAGAAGATATCAGCATAAGGAAACAAAGCATATATCCATGCCAAATGGGTTGCCGAAGCTGCATGAACACAAAAAAAGAGTGGTTTAAAAAAAAAAAACAAGTGGTACAAATTAAACTAGGAGACAGAAATAAGCAATTAAAAGTGGATGAAAACATGTATACTGCATGCCAGCAAGTAAAATAATGTGTCAAAAAAAATGTTGCGTGAATTCAAGCCCCTTGGAAAATGTGAAACTGTTAGGTTTTGGGTAGCTGATCATTTGATTTGCCTTGTAAGAAAACAGAATTAAGAGCAGTTAAGCTGCAGCTTTCACGTTTTCCCCACTATTTAAAAGGCACTCTTAATGCTGAGGTGACAGAGCAGGGCTACAGAGCGGCATGGTGGTGTTGGGTTAACGGTTGGACTTGATGATCTTAGAGGTCTTTTCCAACCTTAATGATTCTATGATTCTACACCTGCGGTAGTCCTGCGGCAGGGTGGAGGTCTGCGCTAGGATCAAATCTTTTCCCTAGAGTGGAGTAACAAAGTCTTCCTTTGGTTTAGGGCATTTTGGTGTTAAAACTCTCATCGCTGCAGTTCCTTGCATCTGAGCACAGATTTAAAGCATGCCCTGAAGTCCCAAATATTTATGATCTTTGTGTGGTTCTTCATAAGTCTTTCAAGTAATTGCAGGTGTAATACCAGCCTGCTTTAGTGTGCAGTATAAACCAGTTAAAGGCAGTTGGTGGTCTGTGTCAGATACAACAGTTTTAAGATCTAGGAGAAGAAAGTGAGAATGTTGTCCTCAATTTTGCCTAAGTTCAGTCTCCTTTCAGCGCTGTTCCTCCCTTCTTTCCTCAGCAAAGCGCAGCCAAAATACATCTTAGTTTGCAGGGAGCTCTGCTCAATGGTACGTACTGGTTTGAGACAGGTTATGAGCTCAAAATTTTCTGTTTTCCTGCTTGCAAAACTGGTTATTCTGGAGACATTGAAATTTGGAAGTGATGCTAACAGTTGGCTTCAGTATGCCCAGGGAGAAAGAAATTATCTGGCATTGTGGATGAAGCCAAGCTGTAAGGAGAAAGGAGAGGAACACAACAGAGAAACACGTCAGCATTGTACTGTCTTGAAATATTTCATGTCCATGTAGTTGTGTAAAGTACTCTAGTTCATATAAAAATAGCTCAAATCCAGCATCTTCTTGAAATTTCTCGGAAAAGAATTTGAAAGAAATGTCTAAATGAGAAGTTACTGCAGAAAATACATGGTTGAAAATTTGTGATCAGTCTTGTGAGCGGTGATGTAGCCAGAGTGCCACATTTTAGACCACTTAAAAATGCAGCCTGGGATAAACAGGAAGGCAGTTTGGGCATCCCAGGTTTTGCCTTGCAGTGGAGTGGAGCAATCTCATGTTCAGCACTTTGGCATCTCCCTCAGGCTTGGGCACTGCTCCTGGCAGGATTAACTGGGAGATTAAGCTGCTTCCTGAGTTCTGGCATGCAAGTAAGAATACGCTGGATGCTTTGCTCTCTGGAGATCAGAAGATTACCTTAATGCTGAACACGGGAAGCAGCAGATTGGTTTTTATCCAGCAAGGAACAGGTGTTATAATTCAACCCCAGAGCCACACTGGCATTTTACCAAGAGTGGTGGCCTGCAACTACTCGTATATTCGTGCAAATATGCATGGCTTTTGTATCAATATATGTACTGTATCATGACACAGAATAAATAAAGCATGCATGAATAAGTAATTTATATTTTATATCTAATCTTAAAGCTGCATCATCTGCTGCTTTCCCTTCTTTCAATCAATCACTGCTCTTGTATTCTTCATTTTCTCAAGTGTTCCATTTCTTTTCTCAAGTTTTTTCTTGCTCCCTAGGATTTCCATTTATATTCCCTCCCATGCTTGGTCCCTATTCCCTATGTTTCCCATGTCCTGCATATTCTCTTTGAGAAACTCTAGCACGCTCCAAGCCCAGGAGAAGTGCAGATCTTTGCCCAAAGCTTGCACAAAACCTACTATGCAGGCTTAACTTGGCACACGAGGAGCCTCATGAGGGGTTTTGATGACCTCTTCCTTCTCCAGTTTGCCCTTGTAAATGCTCCGAGGGAAGGCAGGCTTGATAGCAAGGATGGGTGTTTGCAATGATTGCAGGCAAAATGACTCGCTGAGCTTTCTCCAGCTCTAAGCATATAGGCAGAGAAGCAAAGATTGAGACACAGACTCTGAATAAACCCCTCTGTGGCAGTCGTGTTTGGAGATGTGAGAAATGGCAGGTGGGACAGTGGAGCAGAGGCTTCTTCGAGGGTGAGGAGATTGCTCCCGATTCCTCACAGGTTATATTTGGGCACTGTTGGGGAAGGGCTTTATTGCTTTCAAAGCTTATTTGTTCACAGGGGTTTTTTAGGATCAATATAGTTTGACTTACCACAGGATAATCCTGTAGTCCAGTGCTCAGGTAAATTTGTTCTCTGTATCCAGATTCCTCTCCTGTAATGCCAAATAACGTCACCTCTTCTCCTCAAAGATGTGCTGTAAATTTTGGGGGTTTATTTCAGGAATTTCAGCTTTCCATGTTATTAAAAAAAAAACCCAACAAACCAACCAAACAAAAAAAGCCCCATAATCGGGCACAAGTCTTTACAAGCTTTTAGGAGCACATGACTTTTGACCTCTGCAGGACTACTCACTTGTTTGTCTCTTAAAAACTCAAGGGTTGTCAACCAACACGTTAGTTTTCAATGAAAACTGGGGGTGACTGTTCTCTGGGGAGCTTTCTCATGGTGCTGTGCAGCCAGACACAGCTGGGGTGGGACATGTCACCCCTGAGCAGGAGAAGGTGCAGATGGGGGGGTCACGCTGTGTGTCACCCTGAGACTGCCAGCCAGCCTGGGAATGGACAGGGTAACCCCACCCATTCTTGCAAAAGTCATTTATTTTAAATGGATGTGAATAATTGTGCATCGTCAAGATACACAGAGCGTAAGTCCACTTTCAGTGAAATCCACGTGGAAAACTTCACCGCAAGGAGGGCTGGCATACTTTCACTGCGTGGAAACCAGTGTCAGAGCAAGCAGCACTGTGCCACAGCAGCGATAACTTTTTGTCATTTTACGTGCAGTAAAATTAACACTATTTTGAGAATTAAGGTCCATAAATAAAGTGTTATGTAAGCTTTTAATGATGTTATATTTTTCACTTTCCTTTGGCTTTACTCAGCATCTGGTTTATTGCACCTGTGGTGCTGCTGGGTTTTTAATATGTCTGTGTGAATTTAAGTCAGCGCTGAACTTCATAAAAATGTAATAATGGCCAAATGTTTAAAGGCACATGTGTGAAATGCACAATTAACCATGGCTTGAGTGAAGTAATTAAAAATCATCCTGAAATGTAGGAGAGCTCCACACAGCATCATGATTCTCCAAACAGCTGTTATCTAGTGTCCATTCTATTCCTTAATTATTTCTCTTCTTAATTCCTTCCTATCAATGCACAACCTTGTATTTTTACAGGAATGTGGCAATTTCTTTGGTTTTTTAGTGTTCACTACTGTCTGTCAAAGTGAGGGTATGTGGTCAGGACTGCCTAAAATCAAGCCACAAAATGAACTGTCCTCATTAAACCTTAAAGATGTAGATATGATGGACCAGCAACCAGTCCTGAAGGTCCCTCGAAGAGGTGTTTCAGCTTGGTCTTGAAAGGATGCTGGCAAAGCCTTTTGAGATCCAGCTCAGCCAGAGCTGTCCTCTGAGGACCCTACAGTGTCCATCTTCCATCTTCTGGAGTGGTTCTTTTCAGCTTCCTGATTTCTATGGCACTTCTGTCCTGTTACTTTTGTTTGTTTGTGACATACAGTAAGAGTCTTGGGGGAGACAGTAAATAATCTCATAATTCATAAACATTCATGCTTGCACTTGAATGATTAGAAAGTTGGGCCCTAAATTAGTTAGTCAAGAGACTAACTTGTCCCCAGCAGAGCCTGACGGGCTTTTTGCTTCTGAAGTCAAATATGTATTTTTCTTTTTATTCCAGGAAAGCAAAGCCAGACGAGCCAGATGCAGATCTGATATCAAACCACTGATGCAGAGAGCTGCTTCCATTGATAGGAAGGAATATCTTTTCAAAACTAAGATCTGGATTTGGAAACTATTTCTAGGATATGTGCGTTACAAACAAATGCGATGGCATGAAATGTGCAAGAATTACAGTATCATTAAATCTTCCCTACCAGCGAATGAAGTTGCTGAAATGTTATAAGGAGATAATGCTTCGTTATGTTTGAAATTAATTAGCGTCTTTAAGGAGGCCTATATTTTAGTTGTCTGAATCTGAAGGGGTGACTTGAACGGTCACATCTCTGCTTTTTTTTTTTTGTGACCTCAGCTGTGCTGTCTGTCTGCTTAAATGCTGCCCCAGAGGGGAAAAAAGGACCTGCTTTTCATATGTACTTCTCCTCATCCAAGGCATTTGAAGTGAAATAACAAGTTCTGAGCTAAGTGCCCCGCAGGCCCTTTGGGGTGTCACAGTGCATAAGTCTTCATGGAAACTGCACCTGCAGAGCAGAGCTAAAAATAGGGAAAGTCGTGTGCTGCTTTTCATTAGTTTTTCGATGAGACGAGGGTTGAAAACAGGCGTTGACTTTTCCTCGTTCTTGTGTGTTATTCACTCAGGTCTGAGCAGCTTTAGTTCTGTTTATCGGAAACTGAAAAGGCACCCAAAAAAAAAAAAAAAATCTAAGGGGAAGTTTTCGTGTTTGGAGAATTACATAGAGAAGGAGAACGAGGGGACATGGAAGGAAATTCAGGAACATTGCTGAGGCAGTAAGAAAAGAAAAAGACTTGGTGCGTTATTCAGGGTTAGGAGGAGCTGTAGGAACAAATCATGAGCAGATGTTTCAGCCTGATGTGGTAGCTTGGTTTTCTCTCTGATAGTTAAGACGATCTTTTGAGAGACACTAGACATAGGAATCATGGGTAACAGCCAAACCTTGGTTAGAAGAGTGAATGCAATTGAGGTGTCATCTAGATCCGTATGTCCAAGAGCTCTCTCAGCTTCTGAGAGAAAAAAAACATTACCTATGACTACAGCCTTTGCCTGGTTTGATGGTCTTAAACCATCCTTACTGCTGTGATGCTACTAGAGAAGAAAAACATACACAAGAAAACAGAGTAAAATCAGATTTGGCTGTGATTCAGTAGCTGATGGTGAGCTGGGAATCAGGGTGATACGCTGACCATTGCAGCATCATGGTTTGCTTTTATGGTGCATTCTCTCTCTCTGCATCTATTTACTTGAAAGTTTTTACTCGAGCAGAATTGTCCCCAGGGGTGTTTGAAGAGTGCTCGTCATAGGGGATAGTAACAGTGGTCCTGAGCTGCATCCTGGACTCCCGGTGAAAACAAACCATCTTGTTGAGCACAGAATCGTTAAGGTTGGAAAAGACCTCTAAGATCATCCAGTCCAACCGTCAACCCAACATCACCATGCCCACTAAACCATGTCCCTAAGCACCTCATCTACACGTCTTTTAAATACCTCCAGGGATGGTGACTCCACCACTTCCCTGGGCCTGACCACTCTTGCAGTGAAGAAATTTTTCCTAATGTCCAATCTAAACCTCCCTTGATGCAACTTGAGGCCATTTCCTCTCGTCCTATCGCTTGTTACTTGGGAGAAGAGACCGACCCCCACCTCGCTACAACCTCCTTTCAGGTAGTTGTAGAGCGCGATGAGGTCTCCCCTCAGCCTCCTCTTCTCCGGGCTAAACAGCCCCAGTTCCCTCAGCCGCTCCTCATCAGACTTGTGCTCCAGACCCTTCACCAGCTTCGTTGCTTCTTCTCTGGGCAATGCTGATGAGTTTATGCAAAAGGTTTCCTGTAGCTGTTGGCTCAGTAAGTGATATCCAGGAGATGAGGTTGTATGTGACACCCTTATTTTTTTCCCCTCATGCCAGCTTTGTTAATGCAATTTTCATATTTAGATAACTTTTCCATAGGTGTACCAACCGGGAGATTTCTCGCCACTAATGGGTGTTCTCACCGCTAGTCTGTGTTCCTCCTCGCTGTTTTCCATTTGCTGAATTCCCAGGCTGTAATCGATACAGTGATGGGGACAGCAGGACCCTTGACTTTGTTTCTCTGGTTTTCCTCTTGTGAGCAGTAGGTTTATGCAGCGCCCGTGGATGGGGGTGTTGCTCTGGGGATGCTTCTGCATGTATCAGAGGGAGGAAAGAGTTCCTCATTTTCACAGAAAGGAGAAAAAAAGAAATATATATTTTTTTAGCCAATGAATTTTCAAATGGCATTTACTGGTGCTGTTCAAGGCTTCTGACTATTAAGACAAATCTTAATTTACCTCCCAGGTGCAGGGTAGTGCAGGAAAACCTTGGCACGTGGTGGGCTGCCAAGGCTGGGTCAGGAGCTGGCCTTGGAGCATCATGCAACGGCCAGGGAAGTCGGTCAGGGAGAAAGAGGGCCAGGTAAACCGTGGGGCGAGCCACAGTGCGATGAGGAGGTAGAGCAGAGCACGCTGCTGAGAGCAGCCGCCGAGTCCTCGCAGCGTGGCCAGGGTGGCCTTCCCCAAAAGCAGCCTGGTGCTGGGATGCTCCAGGGATGCTCCAGGATGATTGATTACAAGAAGCCTCTGGCAATTAACTTCTGAGGCATGTTAAGATGTTTAATTAGCACAGAACTCAGCAATTCATTGTATCGGTGTGTACTTAATCGCGCGCATCTGGGATGGTCTGCTCCGTAGAGGGCTCATAGGATTTGAGGAATAGAGATATCCCAGGTTCGACTAGAAAAGGTTGTGAAATCCAGCACAACTGCGTGTTTTTCTCTCTTCCACGCAGTCTCTGCCTCTCTGCCATGTAGGAGTGCTAACCTCGATGCTTTGGAAGCTGAAGACAAGCTGTGAAAGAAATTATTTTTCCCCTCCAGGCCAAGTCTCTAGGATCATCTGAAATAGCGGGCTGATAATTTTCTACAATTATTAATCCACTAAGAAAGAGCATTAGTAGTAGAAATCTCTAAATGGTTTGTTTACCCTTCAGTTTCTCACGAATGCTGATTAGAAAAGATGGTTTTTATGGATATTTCGGAGAAAATAATTTTCCAGTGCTGATAATTTAATCCACGGATTAAATTTGACCCACTTCTCTCAGTGTCATTATTTCACCTCAGGTATTTATAATCTAAAGTCCTTCCGCTATTGTACTGTGCTTCAAATCCTAGAGGATTATATGTAATTATGCGCCAGACGCACGGGATGGGAAAAGCTAAAAATGTATGCATTTTTTTTTTTTTTTACCTGCTGAGGAGTTTTTCCTTCCTCATTAAGAGAGACGGTGAGGAGAGGAGGTTCTTCCTGCCATTAACAAGCCAGACGGGAATATTTATTGCTGTGCAGCTATTCCAGGTTCTCGTGCAACACTCAGCACATGTGATAAGGCTGTCAGGCCGTGGGGTCGATATTAAAAGTGATGAGGACACCTTTGGCTCCAGGCATCGTGAAATCTTCAGGCACGGCAGACCACTAGGCTTTCAAAGGCAGCATGCTCTTTATAGGGTATATGTAGCCTGTAAATAGTGTGTGCGTTATGGAAAATGCATAGGAAATGGTTAATGGATCTCAATGGGAGAATCAAAAGAAGTGGAGTCTGACTTGTTTTTTAGGTAGCAAGTACTTAAAAATGCAGCAGCAAGGAAAATATAAGCAATATTTTCCTGGTATGTTATTTTTGCCGTAGTATCAAGAGTTTTGTAAAGAAAATGTCTCAGCAAAAAATAAAATAAATTTAAATTAATGTTATGAAATTTTGCTCCCTCTGAAATTACAGGCTTTGGAGCCCAAATGCCCTATTCCGGTTAGATGTTATCTTTTTAAAAAGTACCTGTGAGCTACCATTTAATGTCTTCAGCCCTCAAGAATCTGTCAGTAGTAATGTGCAACGCTGCTGTTAAGAACAACATACTCAAGTTATAATCCTAGAAATCCTGCTAAAAGCCTTTTTTTTTTTTTTTTCCTTTCCATTTTTTTCGCTGTAAACTACAGAGTGTTTTTATTTATAGTTTGACTTCAGGAATATTAGGGAGATATTTGATATTACAGCCATTTGAATAATGACATGAAGGTGCAGGCAAGGTTTTTCCCATAGGATAACTTACTGCAATCAGATTTTTTTTTTAAGGAAATGAGCAATTTCAGGAAACAGTGATGCCTGATATTTAAGGTATCAATCCAAGTCTCTCTCTCTTCTGGAGAGAGTCAGAGTGGTCAATACTTCAAGCTTTGCCCTGGACATCAGTAGGTCTAATCTGGCTCACAGATTTTGTTGGAAATGGCTCAGTTTTGAAATACCACTTTCTGATGGTGCATAACCATTAAATAGCCTAGTTTCTTGGCTGTGAGTGTATCTATAAATATACACGCATTATTTATACATAAAATAGAGCATGAGCTCATATCTGTGCACAAATACAAAAATACTTCTGGTTTTGAACTGCTGTTTAGAAAACTGCTGGGATTATTTTTTTTTTTTTTAGTTCTTCGAAGCGGGCAGATAAGATTTTGAAGAGTTTTTGAGTCTGAATGGAATGCCTCTGAGCTATGAAAAGTAATACCTACTGCTCAAAGTGCTGGCGGAAAATACAGATAAGCTTTCCCCTTCTTCCATAGAGAGACCTGCTCTCTCGTGTGTACCTGCCTGGCAGGCTGCAGCTGATGGGGCCGTGGCTGGAAGAGCTCTTGCAGTGACTTAAGAGGACGCCCAAATTTGTTTGCTGCCGTTATCCCTTGTCCTGGTTTGAGCTGGGATGGAGTTGATTTTTCTTCCTATTAACTGGTATAGTGCTGTGTTTTGGATTTAGTATGAGAAGAACGTTGCTAACACACTGATGTTTTAGCTGTTGCTAAGTACTGTTTACGCTGGTCAAGGACTTTTTAGCTTCCCGTGCTCTGTGGGGTGCACTGGGGGCTGGGAGGGAGTGTGGCCGGGACGGCTGGCCCAGCTGGCCAATGGGGTATTCCATACCATATGATGTCATGCTCAGCATATAAGGCTGGGTGAAGAAGAAGGAAGGGGGGATGTTCGGAGTGATGGCGTTTGTCTTCCCAAGTCACCGTTACGCACCATTACATTTTCCTGGAGATGGCTGAACACCTGCCCACCGATGGGAAGTGGTGAATGAATTCCTCGTTTTGCTTTGCTTGCGTGTGCGGCTTTTGCTTTACCTATTAAACTGTCTTTATCTCAACCCATGAGTTTTCTCACTTTTACCCTTCCGATTCTCTCCTCCATCCCACTGGGGGGGTGAGCGAGCGGCTGGGTAGGGCTGAGTTGCCAGCTGGGGTTAAACCACGACATCCCTGCTTAGCTTTTCAGCTGTGCTGTATTCTTTTTTAAGCTTATATCCCTTTATTTGTGTGTGATGTGGAATACGTTGCTTTATCCTTCAGCACGAGAGCCGTTTTAGTGTTGCACAGTCATTTGTCATGCTATGCCGCTTGTGTATTTGGCGTTAATCTCAACCGTGCTCTTCTTTTATGGACTTTATTCAGTTAAATGTTTTTTTTTTCTGACAAATTAGCAGCCCCTTTTTCCAAATCTGTGCTCTGGCTTCTCTGTAGATCTGTTTGAATCTACACAAACACTCGCCATCCCAACTTACCCTCCGGCTTACTGCAAAGTATGTCACAGTCTCTTTCTGTGGCACATTCATCAGAAGAATAACAACCACCGAGCACCGCTCAGAGCAGAGCCGAGTCCTCTGCTACGGCAGCAAGATCTCTGCTCTGACCACTGCTAACAACTTGGGGTAGAAGTAGGGCATGTGGCTTTAACAATGAAAATACTAAACCAGGAAAAAAATTATGTGTTTATATGAATTTTCTAATACTGAAACTTTTCATATAAACCCCCTAACTATTCAAAAAAGACCCATGGGTATGGACTGTGTAAAAGTGAACATCTTTGCATTATTTAGCGTGGCATTTAGCGTAGAACAAAAGTATTTCCATAAATCCATTGTTTCCGACAGCACGATAATTATTCTGTTTTCTCTAAATGGACCTGCTTTTTGTTTTACTTTGATTCTACAGATATTTCTTACTAAACATTGCTAGTAATTTCTTGATAAAATTCTGTGTTTTCTGGAAAATGCTAATTTTTGAAGATTAAATCAAAGTTAGTTTGCGTACATAGGTCTAGCGTGGTATTCTGTCAGTGAAGATGAGCCAGGTTAGGAGCATTATCCATGGCATTTACCTGGCCGTGGAAAAGCGGTCTTGTCACGCAGACCTAATTTCCTTCTTCTACGAGGTTGGAAGTTTAACTGGCAAAGCTAAATTCACCGAGACGCTGAACTTAGATTATTAGAAGCCATTTGACCTAGGACTAAATATCACTCTAATTATAAAGTGATCCCTGCAGCCTATCAAAACCTGACATACGGAAAGGCTTGAGGATTGGCAGCTCTCATGAGCTGGAGTAGTTCATGGGGAATGGTCACTGGTGGGAATTAGTGCTAATGCTGTGACAAAGGCTGCAGGTGACTGAATTCACCACCGATTACCATGTCCATACGATGGTCTGGCAACAAATTTGAGTAGACAGTGATGAAGACAGGCCACTTGCATACCGCGGTCTGAAAAGTTTGGGAAAATAGATTTGGTAAAAATAGCGAATAGACATAGAGATGGTGAGTGTAAGCCGTGCACAGGGGAGGTGAGTCCTGGGGTCATGTCACAGTCCTGGGGGAGGTCTGGGAGAGTGAAGCATCTTGCAAAGATCTGGGTTGTGTAGCAAGGGGCTAACTGAAGGTGAGCTGCCAGCGCTACGCTGCAGCAGCATGAGGAGGCCTGGGGTGGTGGTGGTGGCACGTCCCCTTGTTTCAGTGGTGAGGATAGCACTATCCTGGTCATTTCCACGCTGTTTTGGTTGTTAGCATTTTAAACATGGGTTTTCGTGCAGTAGAGAGCTAAAATGGGTTGGTGAACATAGGAAATGCTCCGTATATATGGGTTGTAGAGATTCAAAGCTCTTGATTTGTCTCCTCAATACGGCCATGCTGGGTTGGGGAGAAGATGAGCAAGTCACCCCAACCGTGGAGGCCCTTCCAGAGGGAGCTGTCTCTTTGGTCATGGTTAGTAGGTGCTGTTGTTGCTCTGCCCATGCTCAATGGTTAAAACTGGCCGGTAAACTGCAGTGCAAAAAACAAAAGTGGTGGGCACATTAAAAACTTTCAGGGAAGCAATTCAAAATCATTGGATTCATTGATCTGGAAATGGATGTGCTGACTAGGCTTTGTTTTAAGTAATTATTACGTGTCACAAGCCCGGCTTTGGAGTATAATAAGTTGTTTTTTTTTTTTCCCCTAAGATCTTAAGAAAAGTAAATGAGAAGCAGTGCATTTCCCCTAATATTTCCATTTTCAGCTGTATCTGTAATATCTCTTCCCTTCAAATAATGCTGGTATCCATGTGTTTAATTGCAGGCTTATTACATACTAGTGTTTTGACCAAATATAGGACTTTGCGAATAGGCATCCCATTACCTACAGAGCTGTTTGTTTCTTCACAGTTTCTTACAGCAGCATATTTAAAAGGCTTTCTATATTCTTCTAGCAGAAGACAAACATATTAGTGCAGGAGTAGCTAGTATTTGTTTAATGTACAGTAAACAAGGCCAGCTCTGTATGAGGGGATTTTCTTGAAACCCAATAGAAGAAATGGAAGAGGCCACCACTGAAGGTGCTCCTTCCTCAAGGCTGCCCTTTCCTTTGCTGGCGCTAGGGTTTGTGGATATAACCAGGGCCACCTTCACAGCCCTGAGGAACAGAAGTGTCTCCTGGGCCCCCTTCCACCCTCATCAGTCCCTCCTTGCAGCTTCCTGAAGCGATGGTCAGACTCCTCAGAGGAACAGGGACCTCCTTATTAAGCTGTTTCTGGTGGATCATTGGAAACAGTCTTGTCTTTATTTCCTTTGCTCGGATTTTCCCACTGTCACATGTTTTCATGGCTCCAACCCAAGACCTTTCCTGCGTTGCAAAGATGGGTGAGCAGCTGCCTCTCCAGCCAACATCAATGGCTTTCCTGACGAGGTTGCACAGATAATTTGTTCATTGTGGCTGCACAAAAGCAGAGCCCTTCCTTCCTTCCTCCATCACTTCCCTGCCCCGTCCAGCCCTCGGTGAGCCCCCGAGCGACTCGGCACATGAGTAAGGGAGCTTCATCCACGATAAGGGAGCATTACACCACTGTGGTGGGTCGTCTTCACTGTTGACCACCTGCCCTTGATGCTTAATAGGGAAATCTGTAGGCGTGAGCATGAACAAGCACAGCCCTGACTTTGGGATCAAAGGACGGGCCAGCGTGGTGCGTGTCAGCTTTGTGTCCTCCTGCCCTCTGCAGAAACTGGGTGGCAGCTTTGGCTCTCCAGACACTGAAATTTCCAAAGGAGCAAGTTATCTGTTTTAACTGGACCCATGAAATAAGATAATATGCATACGGAATTTTGACTCAGGGCAAAAAAAACATGGAAGATTATTTTTATCACAGGTTTGCCTTGCCCAGTAGTTAGTTATTAGAGTGTTATCATTTTTATTTGGTTTTAATATATATAAACAACTATATTTTTATGTTTTATACATATTAAAAAAAAAACAAAACTAAAGTTCCGTTCACATAACACTTTCTCTGATGTAGACTATGCTGATTTTAGGTGGTTTTACTGGTGACGTATCAGATGGGATCCTCACATTCATCAACCGTTACAAGAATTTGGGGTATATTTTGCGATAGTCCTTTTTATCCCTGTTATATCCTTGTTATCGCATCTGCTATCTGCCATGGTATCTGTAAAATAAGTGGGTTATCATTAGCATTTAAATAAGTAGTAGCGAGGATCTTGGGCTTTTTTTTGATTCACCCAGAGCACAACAGGCAGGCGTGCAGAGCGCCTGGGGGGGTAGGCAGGAGGCAGGGGCCAGCATCCGAGGCTCTTTTAAGAATATTCTGGCAAAAATAGATGTGGTGAGCAGGACTGGTTGGAGCTCTGCAGAAGTGGATAGCAGTCTGGGGAACAAGCAACGAAAAAAAACCAAGGTGAGCACCAGAAGTGGTCCAGAGGAGGGCCACAAAGATGATCAGGGGGATGGAACGCCTCTCCTATGAAGAAAGGCTGAGAGAGTTGGGGTTGTTCAGCCTGGAGAAGAGAAGGCTTCGGGGAGACCTTATTGCGGCCTTTCAGTGCTTAAAGGGGGCTTATCAGAAAGATGGGGACAGACTTTTTGGCAGGGCCGGTTGCAATAGGACAAGGGGAAATAGTTTTAAACTAAAAGAGGGTAGATTTAGACTAGATATAAGGGAGAATTTTTTTACAGTGAGGGTGGTGAAACACTGGCACAGGTTGCCCAGAGAGGTGGTAGATGCCCCATCCCTGGGAACATTCAAGGTCAGGTTGGACGGGGCTCTGAGCAACCTGGTCTAGTTGAAGATGTCCCTGCCCACGGCAGGGGGGTTGGACTAGATGATCTTTAAAGAGCCCTTCCAACCCAAACCATTCTGTGATTCTATGAAGTGGGCATCAAGCAAACATCATCATAAAAAGACATTAATTGCTGCTTTAGTTCATGGGAGCTGGAAAAAGTCTGTTTGTCTGGAGTTGCCTGTGTACCCACAATAACACTAAGCTCTTCTGACACGTTATTATTAGCTGGCTGTTTTGGGGCCAGGAAACTTGCCACCCTGCAGGGATGTGTCACAGTGGGCAGCATGAGGGATGCCAGCGTGAGCGCCAGGTACCTGGGACAGAGTGGGATGGACTTGGCAAGGGGAGAGAGCAGCAGTGGTGACTTTGGCAGGAGCTCGTGGCCTGGATGGCCATGGAGAGCAGTGAAAGCCTTGCATCTTGCTGCCTGCACGCTCTCCCGGCCCTGCACACCAATGCGATTGCTCTGGCACTGCAAATTTTCAGCTTTAGAAATGAGGAAACAAGCATCCTACTATATTTGAGAGCAAAAAGTGTTTTCAATGGCTGTTGAGGGAAAGGCTGGGGAATACTTACAAATACTGCTTGAAAGGATTGGTCACCCACAGGTCTGTTGTGGGTGCATGGAAGAGCTGTTTGCATGTTGCATCCTGCAAGAAGAGTTCCAGAAGCTGGAACTGCTTTAAAACAGGAAAAAAACCAAACCAAAACAAAAAATCAGATCCATAGCTTAATGGGATCAAACAACCTCCCATTGACTTCAAACCCCAAATCGTTAACGTGCATGTGCTTCATCCAAATAATCTTATGTGGAAAAAGCAAAACCAGGCCATCTCTGATAAACCTCAGATATTTAAATAACCTGGGTAGATGTCGAGGAAGCTGTTAAAAAATATTCAACTTTTCAGACATGTTTAATTTAAACTGTTCAGCTTGAGAAATGTTCTTAGGCTAAGCTGATGCTCTGGAAGTTGCTCAGTTGTTGATAGTATTTTATAATTACTCCTTGTTACTTGAAATGGGCTGAAATGGATAATCCCATTAGAAGTGGTACCTTTTCAGTGCAGTGTGATGTAAATGGGAGCAGTGCCCCCTTCTGAGGCTGGAGGTGGTGGCAGAGCAATGCAGCAAGTCCACGGAGAAGGAATTTGCAGCTTTTTCTAAATTTATGCTGGCAGTTGTCCCTAGCAGGCTGAAGAGTAAATGGAGGTTGGATCCCAGTGGGCTGGGAACTCAGCGGTGTCTGGATATGCTGCTAGCAGAGCATTTCTGTGTGCCACTGGGCAGAAGCTGGCACATGGGAGTCTTGCTAGCTAATGCTGTAGCTTGTCTCAGGTGGAAGTCTGATCTTTGGGGTTGCATTATTGTATGTATATATATTTTATCCATTGGAAGGAATAATTGTGACTCTCTAACTCATCCCCCAGATGCTACAAACAAATCTAATTCCAGGCGTTTATCCTAAATTTCCCCCCATGATGTGATCCCAGACCCTGGTGCGGTGGTGGGCCACTAATGGTAGCCAACAGCCCCTGGTAGACCCAGGTGAGGTCTGGAGCGTGCGGAGCCCTTGCTGGGTGCCTTGGTGAGATCGCTGGTCCAGCGACTTTGTAGGCCATGGGATAACAAATTTACTTGTCGGCCACTGATGTGACCAGCGACTGTCGCTGTTTTGAAGAGAGGCAGAAAAGGAGGCGATAGATGCGGTGGGAATGCACAAAGCAGGGCAGGCAGGCAGGGATGCTTGCTGGCTGTCGTCTGCCAGCTCCTAGAAACATTCAGCGCTGAGCCTCCCCAGGTCAGGGCGGCATCTCTGTGTTTAATAGGATGCCCTCAATAGGATTTTCTTCCATTAATTTTATGCTGCATGATAAGACATGCATAAAAATAATGTTCATCTAATAAATCACAAAAACAATACAAGAAATAGTAATGCGAGAATGACTAAACACTACAAGTTACAACCCTAAGAATAGTGAAGTATTACAATAAAAATTGATACTGCAACCTCAAATCTCGATTATGTACCTCTAGTAAAAGAAAGATTGTGTCTTGTACCAATGTGTAAGTACAAAGTAGCCTAATGCTACGTAGAGAGTAGACTGTAAGTCAATGGAATTACTCCCGGTTTATGCTAAGAGAGCCTGACTCAGTAATTCTTAAAGATAAATTAATTGTATATGATATGCTTAAGCATACAAACAAACATCTCGGTGATTAATTCGTATTTATGCTTCAGTAATATATTGGGAACATTCTCATCTTTTTTAATGAAGGATCACCAGGATAAATTATCTCCAAGGTTTCTAGATGTACCTAGACATGTTTTGTTTGGATTATGTCGAGAAGTGGGATTAAATTCTGTTAAGTAATTGCACAGCAGGGTCCAGATTTGGTATTGGAGTGAAAGTTGCTCTTTGAAAATGGAAGTTTTATGTATGAGGGAGAAAAAGAAATCAGGAATGACAGTTTATAAAAGTCAAATCAGTGTTTCTCTTCTATCCTGCCAACTGAATGTAATCAGCCATCTTAGATGTTTTTCCCTTTTATTCCTTTACTTCTTTAAAGAGATGTAAATTTTGCTGTTGAATAAGAATTACCTTTGGAAGGGCGACAAAATACATTTCAACTTGCCGTGATGGGGATAAGACGACCATTAGAGCAACAACAGAAAATCTGATTTAGGGTAACCTGGAGGCACGTTGGGAGAGACTCCAAAGAAGCGTGAGCCAAGTGCCGGAGTCGGTGCCAGGCAGGAGAATGAATCCTTCAGGAAGACTGTCAGTCCCTGGCAGGTCTTTGTGTACACGCTAGAGAGCAACGAGCAGCCTGGAAAGCCACTTTGCAGGACACACTGTGGTCAATAATATGTAATTATTGGGGAGAAACACAGGACCACAGTGGTTCTTCTGAGTTACCAAATGCTGTGACTTATTGCAGGCAGCTATCTCATATAATTGATTTCATAAACTGATCAAACTTCAACCTGAAGGTGGTTGTGCTTCTCTCTTGTGCCCGTTCCCATTATTGCCACGATATTCCAGGACCTTCTATGATGAGTAAAAACCTTCCCATTTACATCCTAAGGTAATTTCCAGACAACGGATTATAGTTTTTTCTTATACAGTAGAGAGGATTCCTTTCAGTACACATCTCCTGCATGGGTTTGTAGGCAGTAATCCTATCCCTGCTTGACTGTTGCTTTGGTAGCTCAACAAGCTCAAGTAGTCAGTCTTTTCTTTTAAGACCAGCTGTCCCTTTCCTTGCGCAACTGAAGATATCACATTTGGACCAAGGTGACGCTGTTTGTCAGCAGCAGGGAAGTCTGCTGGTCACACTGATACTGTCTCATTTTGTTTTATTATAATATGTGTATTTAGGACCTGTTTTATACCTTTATATAGGTCATTCTGGATTGCAGGGTGTTTATCCTGAAGGGAAGGGCAAGCACATATCCTCGTTGACCTCTGATAGACGCTGTGGTTTTTCTATAGTCGTATTTTCTGCAAAGAATGGAGACCCCTAAGTGGGTTGTTATGTTGTTAAAGGGACCAAAAAATTCACAGCAATTGGATTAAAATCCCTCTCTCCATCAATATCTCATGATACTTGTGTTAGCTTTAGGATTATTGAAACCAGGCAACAAGACCTAAAATAAATTGAGCCAAAGTGGAACATATTTCAGAAAATGTGTTGCAGAAACAAACAGAATAGGGTATTACTGATTGGGGGTGGTGGTCTGAATATTGCATGAGTAAATCTATCTGCCCTGGGAGGAGGGGAATCAAATAATTGTGTATGTGATAATGTTTCAAAGTATGCAGCACCTTGTGCCGTCTTTGAGCAACTAGATTGCCACAAGGAAAATATTGAGATATGTCAGTAATTCTGCACAGTTTGATGGCACTTTCCCCACCCCATGCCAGTTTCTACAGCACATACATCAGTGTGGAGGTATATGGGGAATTAATAATATTATGTGACTGTGAAATTTTCATAAGATGAGTTTGCCTTTTGCAAACCAATTCTGTTCGTTCGTGAACAAAAAGTTACTGATTTGGGGGAAAAATATTTTGAGTCAAGATGTTCCTATTTGCTTAAAAAGAAATTTCCTAATGTTAAGAAGCATAATTTGTAACCTTTGATTCTATGTCAACTTTTTGTTTTGAAAGAATTTCAACATTTATCTTCACGTTGGGAGTAATGTGTTCCTCTGAAAAAATAGATTTTGTGTGCTGTTTTGTTGGTGGGCTTCCCTCAAAGCTGGCTTGAAGTAAGGATGATGTCTCCTGGGTTAGCAAAGTGTGGTTTCTGCACACAGGTCCCCACCAGCAGGTGAACGAAGGGGGTCGTGGTGGTGCCTTCAGGAGAGCGAGGCTGGCTGAAAGCTGTGCGCCTCCATTTTCTCATTTTGATCGTCTTCTGACAAAGTAAATTAAGAGGAAGAAAGCTCAGTTGGATTTGTATTCCTCAGCCTCGTTTTAGCTGTTATTGGCTAATAAACTCCAACTGAGCTCTCATTCAGAAATGTCGCTTTTTGTCTCGATGGCGGGTGATTTTGACTATGGAGCACACTTTGTTTGTGACAGCTTTAGCAGAAAAGACTAAAGACTCCATTCGTTATTCTTACCCTCTTTCATACAAAGCTGATTGCTTTTTTTTTTTTGTTGAATTACCCTAAGTCTCTGGATGAAAATCACAGCAGATATAGTACAAGTTTGACTGGAGCACCTGAAGCCGTGCCTGGTGGAGCCTCCCTGGCGAGGTTGGGTATAACTGTCCGTTGTTTGAGTGCTGCCTCGTGGATGGAAAACGCTTGGAGGGATTGAGACAACATATGGCAGTGAGCAAGAATCTGCGTTGTGGTGCTGCAAGAAGAGGGGCTGATGAGGCTGTCGGAGGCTCTGTGATGAGGTCCCGTTGTAACTCCCACACTTCTCATGATTGCTGGGAGAGGGTTATCAGTGTGTTGTCTAAAAGCATAAATGGAATTGGGTGAATAACTCTTTCAGTTAACTTTGTAATAACCAACTCATTCACAGGGCCTGATCTAGAGCCTATTGAAGTTAATGAGAGCTGTTCTGCTTGCTCTTCTTTTTTCTGATTGCTAATTGTGTGTAAACAGCTTTCGGTCATCACAAGTTTGTTTATTTGAAATTATTTGCAGATTAATTTTGGTAATTCATTTCTCCTTGAGCATGTAGGGTGTTCAGCATTTGAAATAGATGATTTCAGTCGTTCACATTTGCAGCTCTCGCCTGCGCTCCATTCCTGTATCTTGACTGAACAGGCTTCTTGTGAGCATCCTCATTCACTTATTCAAAACTTGCTTTTCCATGCATTCATGGCCAAGTTCATGGGAACTTCTGACCTGCTGTGCTGAGTCTGGTCAAAGCTCAGTCCTGCCCAGTGTGTCTCTTGATAGTGGTCATAGTATGAATGCTTAAATAATGAGCACACAGAGCGATTGTTGGGTTTATATTCCTAATGAACTGTAACATTACCAATGACTAATAATTATCTTCCTTGCAACTTCATACAATGAGCATTGCAGCATAGAGTGTGAGATCCCCAGTCCACATAACATGAGTGTGGAGCAGGCAATCTAGTTCAAGACTTTTCTTTTAACTTTCTAAAGAATTTAAATATTTATTGATATGCATATCTGCATCATTTCAACATTATTCTGATATCAAACCATGTTTTCTGGCTTTCCTTTTTCATGTTCAAAGCAATGTGGAATAAGCAAGTGGCACTGGGGTTTCTGGTTTGTCCTATTTTAGTAAGTATTTTGTGGGCCATAGTTGTTTGAAGGTGGGTGAGTGCTCAAGTATTGATGCCGCGTTGAAAGGAGGAAGGGAGGTGTGAGCCCTTCGACTGGGTCAAAGTCCCTGTAGCACAGAGCGGAGCTGGAGGACATGCTGCTTATGCCTTGTGATATGGAGCCCAGATGCTTGGCCCATGTGGTCTCATCGGGGATCTGTGGGACCCCTGGGGAGCTGCACGTAGAATGACGCCTTGCACAATCATGCTTTTCAGCTAAGGCACATGCCTTGCGACTCTGGGCTGTGTGAGTGCTTTGGCTTGCAAAGCTGAGAGGACTGGCGATATGGAAAGGGAAGTTCTGCCATTGACTTTGACTGTAGTCAAAGCTGGTGGAGATCGTAGGTAACGGCTGGATGGCAGTTCTCCCGTGGATGCAGAAAGCTGCTCTCCTGAAAGTTTGCTTAACTCATCCTCAAAGACAGTAATGGTCTAGAGTTATGCAGCTCAAAGAGATTTTGCGCCATTTGGCTTCAGCCCATACCAAAGTATCTGTGCAGAAATCCTTCTGGATTGATCTTGCCTATATAAAGATGTATATCTTAATGTGTCATCTTATAAAATATGTATTTGCTGGCACTTTTACCATTCAGATTTTCGGAGTTCTGTTTTTAAGGAGGGTAAGTTCAGTAGATTTGAACAATGACTGTAAACTTTTAGGTGTCTGAGCTGGCAGGGAAGATGGGGCACAACAGGTTCCAGATATGCAGAATTGGTTCATAAATAGCTCTTGTATTAAGGTTGTCAGAAGAGAAACCTTCAACACCTGACATTCAGTAGCAGTTGTGGTGGCTGAAGTACTGCTAAGAACCACAAAAGCATATGCCTGGATGAATTGTGAAGGTGAGGAGTGGAGGCATTGGAAAACAGGGTCAGCCAGAGACCAGGCTCCACACAGCGGCGTCGCAGGACGAGGGATGAGAGGACATAAAACATCAGTGAAGAGCTATAGGAAAGAGAATACTCAAGTGAATACGTGCTTGGTTATTTTAACAAAAATAGGAAGTACGGATTTCTGCTGTCAGATTTCTGAAGGATTCTATGCTTGTGTCTTATGTCATGTATTGTTAATTGCTCTTTGGCCTCAATACACCCAGAGAAATAGAAAGAGGAAAGGCAGGAGTGGGAGAACATCACAGCATGAGAACAGGCTGTAGGTTGACACCATGTTCGCACATTTGTGTAGCATGGGAACTAAATTGTGCTGTGAAAATCTGTGTCTTGCTCTGGCTGAAGTCATGAGGCACTTTCCCGTAAGAGCAGAACACATTGTGATGCTTGGGGAGAAATAACCCACAAAATCCCAAGAAACCCATGTAGATGTGGCTTCTCTATTCTGCAAAACTTTGATCCCCTGGCCACTGGAAGGATGGAAAGGCTCTGTTATCTCTCTGCTGAGTGTTTTTTCAAGTCCCCACCTTCTGTGTGCATGGGCAGGCATGTGGGTAGGCAGAGGACCTGTCTCCTGCTGCTGAGGTGTTCCTTGGGATGGGCCCTATCTTGTATTCATGCAGTTGGGCGTAGTGAGGTTTGGGTGCACCATCCGTGCTGCAGCCGGGGACCCTGTCCTCCTCTTCCTTGGCAGGACCAGGCTGATAGCCAGCACCATGGGAGGGACCCACAGCTTAGAGCAGTCAACAAGCCCCAACTTGCTCATGAATTGTGTCACAGTGAGGCTGGAGCCACCATGTCCTCATCCATAGTTCCTCATGACATGTGGGACATGGCCGCAAGTAAATGGAGAGGACCCTGTTGGGTGGTGGGTGAGCATGCACCATCACAGTTGGCAGCTGGTGGGCTCTGCAGTGGCCAACCCAGGGCTCAGAGGGCTTCGTGTTGCTGGTGATGGGAGCGGGATGAGATGCTACATGTTGGATGCATGGTTTCCCAGTGGGTAGCTGCCCATGCCAGGCAGCCAGGCTGTCCTGTTACAGGCAAGTCTCCTCTGTACTGTGCTGGGACTTCATCCCTGCCTCCCCCCCCAGCCCAGGATGCTCAAGGATTGACGTTAGTAGTTCAATGGATGATGATCTCTTTTCTGAGAGCTTTTTGAATGGCATCTTTATTGTAAATGTCAGGCAGGTTTTCTTTCTGAGAAGAAACACAGGCAAACATATGTTGGGATCACATTTGTTCATCATATTAACTTGTTCAGCTTTGCCTAGAAAAATCAATACTGCCTTTTAGTACAGAAAGCCCTGGACAAGATGCCCCAGGTGAAAGTCCATGGAAGGAGAATTCCTTCAGAGACACAGCTGCTGGGTGAAACGAGCACTGGTTGTCTTCAGCGCTTTGGCTGGCAAGCAGAAGCTGCTGTCAAACGAGCTGCAGCTCGATGGCTGCATTTCCAGCTTCTCTGGCCAGTTCGGGGGCATTGCATCCCACCCATTCTGCCGTTCAGCCAGCACGGAGCAGAACCGGATCTGGCCCAACAGCAGCCCCAGGCTTGGGCTCCTGGATCCTGTGGAGCCTGCAGAGCCAGCTCCATCAGCCCCTCGGTTTTGGATGGTTTCATCATCCGAGCATCCTAGGCGTTGCTTATTTGAGCTTGGAAATCTCTTATTCAACAGTATTATGTGATGTAGAAAGTGTCTGCGTTAGAAATACATCTTTCTGAATTTGAGTTGTTTTTTTAAACAGCAGATGTCAGTCTGGCCAATTTTTTTTTTTTCGGTTTAAGAATAACTTCATTTGGTTTAGCTTAATTGATTCAGCATTGATTTTGGATAAACTGTTTAAGCGGGGTTGTAGCTGCAAGATGCTTGATGCATCTTAAAAGTCGCCTCTTCCCTCACCTTCTCCTTCCTTCCCCCTCTTTAATGGTCTTGTTAGAATATGGAACATTTTTCCAAACTTTTACAGAAGTTTCATAAAAGCTGTGAACCAGAAGTCACGGACTAGAAGCAAGTCACTTCTCCATTTTGGTTTGGGCAGGTTTTTAGGTGTTTTTACACCCTCCCTCCTCTCCCCCTCTCTTAACACATGGCAAGTGAGCAGCTCCCTGCTGACCTCAGGCTGTGATGCAGAGCAAGACCATCATCTATCATCCTGCTCTGCCCTCGGTGGCTTCAGTGTCAAGTTGCTGCTGTCTTCTAGTCACTGGAGAACTTTGCAGCCACCTCTTGCCAGGACCCCTGGGCTGCTGTGGGGTGGTGTGTGTGGAAATGGGGGTACCTGCATCCTCCAAATGCCCAGTGGGACAGGGGGAGTCAGGGATTTCTGCAGGAGCAGGTGGGGAGAGGAGGGCTCGGGATATCAGGATCGTTGTGTGTCACTCAGATGGCATGTCCCAGTCAGGACCCTGGAACGTGCTTTAGCAAAAGCCAAGAGCTAGGATCTGGTCTGTCAGGTCTCAGCTGAATACCAGCAAAAAGTGTTAGTTTGCTGTGCAATTTATAATCTAAATCAACCTGTGAGGGCCCAAAGGGGTCGCAGGAGGTGGAGAGAACTAAGCGTCCTGTTTGGTATAAGCTGAGACCTTACTGAAATCTGATGTAAATGCACTTGTGCAGGTAAAGGGAGAATTTATCCTGACCGTTATGCAACATATACAAGGCTGTATTTTCTTCCTGTTTATGCCAGTTTTACTCCATTGGCATTTATTCCTATTGTAAATCACAAAAGAGCAAGTCCTTTATTGCTAGGTAATTTAAAATAGCTTATGCTATATTGTCTGACCCTTACAGTAATTCTAAACTACTCCTTCATCCCCTGCCGTGTGTGTGCAAATAAAATGGTCAGGAAATTTTTTTCTTTAAGAAAAAGAAAAGGTGGCTTGATTTTTGCTGTTAATGTTGGTGGAAAATTTTGCTAAATTAAATATTGATATAGCTGAATATTTTCAGTGCATATTTCATTTAAATCAAACCAAAAAGGCATTTTCTTTTTGGTCTCAGCCTCTTTGCCAGCAGAACACTTGCATCTTCTCTACTTACATCAGCATCTTCCGAATCGGTTTGATGTTGGAAAGGAGCAAAGTTTGCTCCTGCCAGTCTGCTCCCCTTAGCCCAGACCAGTCCTGTTGAGCCTCCATCAGTGTGTTGACACGGGGTGGGGTGAAGCCCATCGGGGTGGACAAACACCATGTGAGGGCAGTGCATGTTAATCATGCAGAGAGGGCAACCTGCTACTTTTCCCCTTCCTGCTGGTTCATCTCCATTTTGGGTTCAGTTAATGAAGAACCATCTGCTGAATATTTAGGATTTGGAGCTGCACAGCCAATACAGAGGTCTGGTTTTACCAAGTTCTAGCAAAAGGATGGGGGAAAATATCTTGTTTTCCTAGGTTTTCTTGTGTGTTGAGTGGAGGCGCCCAGCCTTGCAGTGCAAGAAGGTCTTGGCTCCTCAAGAAAGAGTCGAGGTATGGTAGTCCCCATTTTTATTGAACAACATCCCTGTACTCCGCATCCACAAGCTATCCCAGCCCTTTCATCCTCAGAGAGGTGCTTGGCGTTGCTCCAGAGGGAAACAAAACCCACAAAACCCGTTTGCATGCTGCTATTTTTCCTCTGTGCAACTTCTTCCATGCAAGGAGCAACCCAGCCCAAGGATGCTGCAAGCCTGTAGCCCAGGGGCTCCACGTGCAGGTGGCCACCTTGGCCCGACCAGGGCAGCCCTGGTGCTGCAGCTTGAGCGCAGGGGTCCCGGGATGTCCCCCATTGTGCCACCACACTGGCAGCTCATGCAGAGGGGAATTAGTGCTGCTTTTGATGTATTATTTTTCACTATATTTTAATACCATTTGATCAAAGCCTTCGATGTTCCTCGAGCAATAGCTTAAACCTTTCTTTGCGCCTACGTCCTCCTCTGTGTAGATTGGATGCTCGTGTACGTGTGGTGAGATGTTAAGCCTTTTGGATCTTGTTCTTAATATTAAACAGACACTTATGAAATCAGCTATTATTTAAGATATAAAACTATCAAACACTTCTGTGACTTATGAGGACCTAGATAATGAGGAGGATATTAGGTAGCCATATTCTTATTTTTTGACGTTGGAAGAAGAATTTATGCAATCATTATTTTTATTACAAACATTTTAAAGCATATGTGGATATATTAATTATTGAGTGCTATCTTTAGCTCTTCCAATTCATTTCAAATTCCGGGAGTCCGTATAATCTGGCAGAGTTTGCTGTGCTGAGAAATGTATTAAGGACAGCTTATGATACACTAATTAGGAGTGCATTTAAAGAGCCAGTAATCTAATAGTTTTGACGAAATCTGCTTACGCTTTTTTCCATTTTCATCTCTTATTTCTTAAGAATTTTGTTTTCTGAGATCACAGTAGCAGTATAAGGGCAAGATTGTCAGCTGCTGGGAATCAAAGTATCGCTAGTGAAGTCATTTAGATGCTGCTGAATTACTCCAGTCCCCAAAGCTCAGCCCTCAAGAATTCATCTGCTGTGGCTTCCTACTTCTTGTGTGAAGTTCTGACTTCAGTGCACAGGCAATGGAAGTTCTGCAGCCCAAAGTTTATTGCCTTGCCTGGGGAAATATGCAAAAAGAACTGTTAAATTCTTCAAACCAAGGCCTTGTTCACATGAAAATACACTTTGTGATAGATGTAAGGAGAGAAATGTGATTGGAAGTACCTTCACCAGAATCTGTTGCCATTGGGAGGTTTCACATGGAAATACCAATTGGTATTTAACTCCGGAGATTATTTTATGGTGATAATATCTGTGTTGATATCAAAATATAAAGGGATGTCTTCTGTATTTTGATGGAAAGACCGGCAACCAGGATTGAGATCTGAAAAGGTCGTCCGGTTTCCCCCGTGCCTGTTGCAGTGCTGGCGTCCTCAGAGGGGGCTCGCTCTGTCACTGTGTCTCTGTGCCTTGATGTCTACACAAAAATCTGGGCAGGCAGATGCTACTTACTCACTACTCATCTGTTGCAAATGTTTTAAGTTCCAATTAAAAAATGAAAAACATTTTGATGGAATTCCTGAAGGGGGCAGGGGAAATCAGGAATCAGTCAAAGTGTAAGGTTAATCACCACGTTTTGGATTTCAAAGTGAATTCAATACTTCTCTTTTGATGAAGAAAGAAAATTTTAGAAAGTTGTGGGGTTGGTTTGGTTTTTTTTTTTTCCCCCTCTGTCATCCATTTTCTTTTTTTTTGGTGATATTGAATGGATTTGCTCCCAGGAGGAGGGACGAGGGGAGTTTGTGATCTTACACGACCGAGCCCCAGGCCAAGGAAGCAGTGGGGAAGAGCTGAGCAGCTAGACAAGATGACAGGAGAATCTCCCTTCTTGCCTTCATCCTCTGCTTTAGCTCCTCGTTAAGAACTGAGCACACGGAGTGGCTCCTGGCTGCGATTTCTTGAATCGTGATTCTTGTCCTCAGAAACCCTTCAGTCACCCAGGTCCTGCATCTCTCTTCGTTTTCATGCGTTCTGCATCTAAACTTGACAACAGGGCAACTGGAAAGATTTGAAAACAGAATAAACAGGACTGCACACTGACTGGCTGAACATGCAGAGCAGATATTTTCTTTTTTTCTTGAGAAACTCACATCTGAAAGGTGTGGATACGTTACTCTGCCTCACCCTTTGTAGGATCTGTCACTGCTTGGGCTGCAGCTGTCGGACATCCAGTACTATGAGTAGACAACGTCATGATAGGAATTAAAAAATGTCTTCTTTTTTCATCTGAAATGAAATGATAATGGGGAGCAGACTGCCTGCAGGATTTGCAAATTAATTCTGCAGCAATGGCTGATGTTGGCTTCCCTCTGTTCATAAATGATATGGTTTTGCCTTGTGCTGCTTAGCAGAGCTCAGCTATAAGAGGAGCTTTTAAACTTTTTGGTTTTGTTCTTTCTAAGTGCGGGAATGGGCAAAGCCAAATTTCAAGTTTACAATAGTGGAAGTGTTTGAATTTGTTGTGGTGTTTTATTAAATAACAATAAGAGTTCAAAAATACTCTTTCTAGTAATTTTTATAAGACTTCCCCCCCCAAATGCTTTTTGCAAGGAATGTAACCATTCTTGGGCCAAGGTCTTCAGTGACACTGACTGCTGCATCAGCACCAGGTCAGTAGCTTTTGTGCGCAGAGTACAATGCAAACTGGAGTCGCAGTCACAGCCGTGCGGTTCGGGTTAGATTAGGAGGTCACCGTGTCTGACTGGCATACGCTCCGGACATTTTGCCTTTGCACTGCTGAGGTCTCCAGTAAGGTTTCACAGTAGAAGATAAGGTTGAAGAAATTGAGAGACAGGTTGTGTTTAAGTGTGTTAAGGACAAGAAAGCCACATATCCAGCGTGCCAGAGGGTATTACTGACAATAGAGAAGCTGCAAGGAGTATACTCATCTTTTCCCTTAACTTATCTCCCTGTTTTTATTCTTAAAGCCTGAGCCCCGATGCTGTGCTTATCGTTGCACTGAGCCTGTGGTGACTAAAGCAGAGCAGAGCTCTTCTGCTTGATAACACTTTGCTTGCATTCATCTGCAAATGCCCAAAGAGCGTATCGATGGCTGGGGGCTCCTATCTGCCGGTCCCAACCCCTGGGAAGTCACTGCTGGTTGACTGTACCAGGGATCAGATGCGGCACAGCTCGAGTGCATGCTGCTGCTGAACTTGAGGGTTGCACAGTGTACTGAAAAGCTTAGCAGCGGTGATTAATTTTGGCTAGGAGAAATGAGATGCATTTCCCACTCTAAATGCTTTAACAGGCTTACGCAAATTTTGCACGAAAGGAGCGACTCTGTAATGAAACTTAATGGCTAATTGCACTCTGTTAATAAAATTGGAGATGTCATCAGCCACTGAAAAGGGACTGGTAAATCATATAAACAATAATACGCAACTTAATGTTGCCTGAGTACCAAGGTGGGAGTTTAATAATTTTCATCATTAATTTTTATTGATTTGTTGATCATTCATTGATGCCTATTCAAATAAATTGCAGAAATGCTGATAGCTAACCTAACTCTGAAGGCAAGTTACGTATTCAGTGGCACATCAATACTGAGCTATTAGTTGGGCTTCCCAAGGAAATGAGATCTATGGGGAGGTGACTTCTGTTTCTGTTGGTTTGTCTGTCAATCCAAGTCCCAATTAATGTCGAAAGGGTTGGGTCAGTTTGAAGCACACTTGATGGAGGAGCCTCAAAGACTGCTCAGCTGCTAGGTCTTGTGGAAATAGATGGTTGAACACAACAGAGTGTCCTAACAGTACTTCTTCCAGGAGAAAAATTGCAATGTGAGCTTACCTCCTAGTAGACATCAACGAATCATAAAGGTGAGAGGGCAGGGACTGACTGACAGAGAGCTGTTATAAATTCCCCAGTGTCGGGAGAGCTTCAGTGAGAGCTTGGCTCATACAGAGCCTCTCCCTCGAGGACTAGACACTGGAAACTGGGCAAATTTTAACATCTCCTCCTTAATGCCTGGTAGCTCTTCCACGCAGGCTGGGTGGTGGGTCTGTGCCGCTGTCAGTCGTGTGTGGGCAGTTGACACAGAAAATCATGAAAGCATCAAACATCATTTGAGGACCTCTGTTCCCTCCATTTTAAGTGCTCCTCTGCAGCTCTCCTCTGTACCAGCACAGCCTGTGATTTACTAAAGGGAAGGAAAACAGGCACTCTCTCGCTTCTGCTTATCTGGCCTCATGGCATGCTTTGGCCAAAATTTGGAAATGTGTTGATTTATGATTTATGAGCAGGCAGGATTTTCCTTGGGCTGCCTGGAAAGGCTCCCAAGCCATCACAGCTCGGTGGTCCAGATTTCCTTCACAGGAGGAAAAGGCTTAGGGCTGGCAGAGCCCCCACTTCTGTTCCCCATGCCAGTGCCTGAGGGAAACGGGTGTGTTTGAGGCAAATCAGCTTGTCCATTGCAAAATGATTGAAATGGGCGTTACCAACTTTTTAAATGCCAGATGTTGTTGTCATGGCATGGTTGAACTGATGAAGCATATTTGCAGCTGAAGTGGTGGGGGAGTGGAGTGCTGTGCTTTGTGGGACCTGACGGTCGCTGCACTATCCCTTGACCAAGTGGAAGAATCTAGCCAGTTGACTTAGTCTCCCCAGACTGGTGCTGACTCTCTGTAGAGCTGCTGTAGGCTAGACATATTTTTCCCCCAACTCAAGCCTTGTGGGGGGGTCTCACTTTGAGCCTGTTTTCTGAGGAAGGTCAGAAAATGAAGGCTGTATAAGCTCTTCCTGAAGAAATCGTGCCAATGGCCAGCACAAGGCAGGCATGAAAAAACCACAAGACAACGCACATCTACAATTCCTTTCTCAGTTCTGTCCCCAATTTTAAATGGTCTTTGGAGATTACTCAGCTGATGAGGACTGTAGCACGTGGCTCGTCTGCCGAATTTCTCATCTCCTCATGCATATTCTCATGCTTTCTCCAACCTGCTCCCATCCTGTATCCTCCATAAGCATTTTAATCCTGGTTCTGCTGTCAGGTTTTTTTATTTTTCCCTGGGGAAACACAGTCCCGGTATTCCCCCTCTCCCAGGGAAGCTGGAAGAATAGGTTGGGCAAGAATGAGATTATGCTTTTGTTCTCTCCGGGTAAAATCAGTGCTGGTGCTTACAGTCTCTCGAGATCAGCCTGCTCCTGGATGGACCCAGCTCCTGCAGCTCTTTAGCACAACGAGCGTGAATCAGTTCAGAGCAAACAAAGCATACAGATGGTCCATAAAGTAGAGCAGGGGCTGGTAACCTCTATGTATGCAGCTCCCCCAGAAATTATTATGATTATAAAAATACATGGTTTTGCTTAGTATAATCTTATACCAGCAAGAGAGAGAAAACATCTCTACTTTGTTTATGTTCACGTTTAAGAATGAAAATGAAAATAACCCAATCGTTGTTAGTGATACAGTTACGGATCTCGGAGAGAATCGCAGTCATGAATGTGTAGGTTGGAATTGGCTTTGGGGATTTTCACTCCAGCCTCCCACGTGAAGTGAGACTCTGGCCAACCCTAGGTCAGGCCAGCCATGGCATCATCTACCAAGGCTTCAACATTCAAGGATGGCGTTTCCACAGCTGGTCTGGATCTTCTTCTCAGGGGATACACTACTTTTGTATATGCAAAAAGAATTTGTACAAAATCACAAAATCATCACTCTCACTGTCTTTTTGCTAGTGTTAAAGGACCTTTTAAAAACAAATCAGGTAGAGATGGGCGCTTTCTGTTTGATGACAAGTTCTCAATAAAAACCGTGGTTTTAAAAGACTCACTAATAGAAAATACTATTTGTGATATTCCCTCCCAGGCCATTTTTCAGAGCTGGTGCGTTTGACGGGGATTGGTGATGGTCAGGTTGTGCTGTGAGCTCCTGGGCTGGCTGGTGATGGTCAGGTTGTGCCGTGAACTCCTGGGCTGGCTGGTGATGGTCAGGTTGTGCTGTGAGCTCCTGGGCTGGCTGGTGATGGTCAGGTACTGGTGGGTTGCGTGTGATGATGCTGCTCTCCTCAGGCAATGTTTCGCTCCTGAAAGCTTGGTCCCTCTCTCCTCATGGAGCATCAAGAGAGCTCCACTCCTCCAGGGAGTGGGAGGATTGGGCTTAGTCCCAAAAACCTGACAACCTCTTGCACAAACAAACTGAAGGTTTATTATTTAATTCAGACAGTTGCTTCAAAAAAATCAGTTCCCATAAATAACTTTTTTTTTTTTTTTTCCCCTTTCGGTTTTTAGGGCTGAGCTAACAGAGGTCACAAGCTGTAAGAACATGCTTGGTTAATCCTGCTTAGCCTGTGCAGCCCTGGGCCGGCTGGTGTTCAGCTGTAGCCTGTGGAAGCCGAGCAGAGGAGCTGCTGGGCACCGTTGCAGCTTGGGGGCTGGGGGGGCACGCTGGCTGA
>NW_009201135.1:64590-65376 GCF_000690835.1 Fulmarus glacialis
TGGGGGTGCACGCTGGCTGAGCCTGGAAGGCTATTAAAATCCTGGAGTACAGGAGCTAATAGAAAAATGAGTCATTTTCTTGGTGCGTCTGCTGTCTGAGGGGTTTTTTTTTTTTGTCTGTTTGTTTTTTAACTGTGTTACTATTTTCCTACTGAAGCTAAAAGGAATTACAGAAGTTTTGATAGTGCCTGGAATATATAAAATCTGGTGTAATAGGTTTCTAGCTTTATATAATGGAACATATTCCAGTCATTCAGCAGTTACTCCTACACTCCGTGTTTCAAAACAAAGATGTGAAAACTAGGTGTGAGACATTGAAGTACAGGAAACACAGTTTTAATTCAAGAAATCATTTTTCTTCCTGAAAGGAGGTTTGTTTTCTTGATAGTCGCTGTTTACTGGGACAGATTTGTGCTATCTCTCAAGAAATGCAAATTGCTGTTTAAAAAGCTGTTTATTCTTGCTTAACACTATAAAGCAGCATTTTTTTCATTTGCATTCATGTAAGGTTGTGTATTTTAAAATTCCTCTTTAATATTAAACTGTCTTTTTTTAAAATGAAACCCTTTCTGAGGCCTGTACTGCATTTAGTGAAACTTCCATCACAGAGCCAAGGAAGAACAGGCTCTTTCCAGGACACGATCCCTGTTGCTGGCAGTGGCATGGGTTTTGTAGCACCTACAGCACTTCCTCCTGCTTCGGGACACCCTCATAAACTGCATTTTTATTGCTTTAGCCTAGGCTGATGAGAAGTTAAACATCGAGTGCTCCCTCAGTAAGTTTGCA
>NW_009201136.1:0-2274 GCF_000690835.1 Fulmarus glacialis
TGAGTGATGTACAATGTAATTGCTCACCACCTGCCAACCCCTACCCAGCCCATCCCCAAACAGTGATCGCTACTTCCCAGACCACACCTTCTAGTTTATATACTGAGCATGACATCATATGGTATGGAATACCCTGTTGGCTAGTTGGGTTAGCTGTCCTGGCTATGCTCCCTCCCAGCTTCTTGTGCACCTGGCAGAGCATGGGAAGCTGAAAAATCCTTGAGTAGTGTAAACGCTACTTAGCAACAACTAAAAACATCAATGTGTTATCAACATTCTTCTCATACTAAATCCAAAACACAGCACTAGGAAGAAAATTAATTCTATCCCAGCTGAATCCAGGACACGTGGAAAAAGGCACAATCTCTTTGATACCCTTTTTATGTTCGTGTTGCTGCAACTTTGTGCTTGTGGTGGTACATTTCCTCCGCCCCTCCTCTCCTAAGCCGCTTGTTGAGCTCAGAAATTTCCATGAAACCTCAACGTTGGTGTACTGAGTCTGGTGTTTGAGTGCCCCTTGACTGTATCAGAAACTCTGCATAGCTGAGGCTGGGGATGTACTCCTACTGCCTGGCCCAGGGGTCCAGCAAGTAGAACAACACTGAAACCCTGAGAATTTTTAGTAATTACCACCTGGGACTGTGGTCAGGATGGAAATTCACAGATGATTAAAGCCAATCATCTTGCAAACCTATAAATGGTGTCCTAAGTGAGACTCTTTAAGCTCTCCTGGACCGCAGTGGGCTGTGCCCAGCATCTCCCTCTGAGTGGGACACGTCTCAGAGCTCGCGACCTCTCGGGTCTGTGATATTTGGAGGACCGTCACCGACGACAGGACCTGGGCTGAACCCATTCACTCCTTGAAGCTCAACCCTTTGCCCGTTGAGAAAGAAATGCCTAGACATTCAATGTGAGTATTTCTTCACTGAAACCAAGGGGAATTTTTAACAGGTACACCTTCTGTACATATATATATATTTTTTTTTTTTTTCTGTCTGTCTGTATGTGTGGACTAACAGTAAGCATAATCTGTAATTAAGTCGTGATTATAGTAGACTCTACTAACACTTATTTCGTAAATATTAAATTAGTTAATGATTAAGTGCTACTAAAGTTTGTTAATGATTAGTTGATGATTAAGTGCTGCTAAACACATATAGTCCCTAAGATATAAACCCTTAGATGATTTTCCTTTATATGTTTCATCCGTGTAATAAGTAATAGAGTGAACCTTGCCATTGAATTCTGTCGCACCTTTATAAATTTCTATTAAAATCACTTTCTGCTAATATCTTTGATGGTGATTCTTTAAGCAGCCTCTAAACTACCCATTCGCGACAGTGCTTCCCTCAGTTTACCATTACCAAATACTTTGTTTGGTGGGCTCCAAAATATTCCTCTCATTCCTTGCGCAACTACTCTGGCATCCTCTGAATGAGGATTCAGGGTGAGATACTTCAGAAGTGAGAAACTGGGGTCTTCATCAATGTATGCAAGGAATATACCAAGTTTATTGCTAAAGGTTTTCTTTCTTTTCACAGTAACTAACCCATGGGTCTAGAAAGGACCACCAAATCTGATAATAAACTGAGATTGTCCTTCAAAGCTCCTTCATCATGTCAGTGTGACTCATAATTTTTTTGCCCTCTGTTTCTAGGAACTGGTTTTGATTCATAAAGTAACCTTTGAATCTGAATAAAATAATATCCTCCCACCTAACTTGCTGCCCAGATGTAACTGAGAAGGAAAAAAAAAGCAGGCATGCCAGTCCTTGCTAGTGAAACCAACCCATATGACACACTCACACCCCAAGGGGAAACACTGCAACCTTGTATTTGCATCCCTACCTTGGGATAATTGCTTCAGTTTTTATCCCAGCACCACTGGTTAGAGAATATGTTGGATAATACAGTGGACAGGAAATGGTGAGCACCTAGAAAGCCAAACAAAGTGTAAAATGAAAGATGGAAAATGAAAGACTTGCTGCTTGATAGGTAGTCTATGTTCCCACATTGGAGGGCAGTCTATGGGGTGGGGACTTTGGCAGAATGTGGCCAGATATTTCCCAGGGCTGTAAAATAAAGTTTTTTCATGCCAACAGTAAAGGGATGATAGAAAAGAAAAAAAAGAAAAGGAAAAAAAAAAAAAAAAGAATTTATTCAAGAGAAGTCCTAGAAAGAAGGAATTATAGTTAGTACTTCTGTGCTCATACACCATCAAATCAGGAAAAGGGACTTATCCTGTTTCAGCAGTCATAGAATCATAGAATCATTA
>NW_009201137.1:0-3451 GCF_000690835.1 Fulmarus glacialis
GGTGAGGGGAGGGGGCGGCTCCCCCACGGCGCCTGTGTTGGGGGCAGTCGACTTTTGCCAGCTGCCTTTCAGGGTTTTGAGCATCTCTAGCCTGTAAAACCCTTTAAAGGATGTAACCTCCCGTCCTCTCCTGCCCCCACCCCTAAGCTCCTCTGAAGGGATCTGTAAGGCTGAACAAAGAACGTTGTGTGAGACAAGGGGGTGCGATGGTTGTAAGCGCTTTTAATTTGCACCGGGGGGGGGGGCGGGAAATCATTCCCTGTGTTGAATGGATCAGCCGCGGAGAGGGAACAACTGTGCACGGGGAGGCTGGTAACCGCAGTGAGGCGGTGGAGAACAAAGCCTTTTTATGTAAGAGAAAATTATGCAAAATGTGCCTCGCTTTAAGTGCTGCAGGTACGAGCCGTGAGCGTATGCAGCTCTGCGGTGCCGTAATGTTGCACCGAATGTGATCTTCCAAATAAAGACTGCTTGCCTCAATTTGTTGCATATATGTTTGAGACACTAATTACGACCTTCCATTTGAATAAGATGTGCTTCATGAAACACCTTTGGGAAAGAAGGGGGTGTGCTGCATGCCGGGGGAGTTGCTTTCTGTATGTAAGATACCGACATCATTTATTTCCCCGTGCCAAGCAGGAACTTTCAGGTTTCCTCTGAATAAAGGTATTCTCCGATTCGTTGGTGGATTTTCATGTAGGCTTCTTCCTGATATAAAATAGCAGGCTTTCACATATAAGTGGTCATTAGCATAAAATCATGTAGTAGAATGGGATATATTTATACGTATTTTGTAAGTCTGTTTTACTCTAGGTCTCTAGCATCCCTTTTCATAATTTGTCATCTCTTTGTGGTTGTGTCAGTAAATCTTTCTGCATCCTTCCTCACAAAAATAATTTGCTGTCCAGCATTTGTGCTGCTCGCAGTTCAGAAAACCTGTCCCTTTTGTTTTCAGAAGGGTTCTTTCTTGCAAGATTGAAGCACATATCCTTTCTGTTTCTTCCCATTTCCCCCCCAAACCTTTGTTTTCTCCCTGTGAAAGAACCTGCTTCTTTTCACCTGTGCTGGTTGAGACTTGCAGCATGTCTAGACCACAGATCTCATAGCCAGTGCACCCAAGAAGGGGCTCAGCTGCAGAATGTATTTATTTTCTATAGCTTCTCTCGCTTCCCTCCTGACTGGATGACGTGATCACAGCATCTCAGCCCTCGCTGGCAAGAGAGAGAGAATGTGCTGAGAGAGCATTACCTAGTGAAGTTACCCCCGCCATTACTTCATAGATCACTAATAAGTGATTCACCAACAATGGGAGAATGGGCACCTTCACTGCGTGTGCTAAAAACTCTCATCACTTAGCACAGAGACAGTCCAGTTAAGTTTGTGGATGGGTGTGTATTTCTGCTGCTAAGGTCTGAAAGTGTGATATGTAAAATGGAGCCCAAACTCACCCTTGTAGCACCTAGGTCTAGGAACCGCTGCATTCCTCGCTGCCTGTTTCATTTCACCCATTTGCAAAACACTGACGATGTACTCAGCAGTGGGCAGGACCCCAATCTTAATGTGGTACTAGTCTCCTGGGGCTCAGACATTTACAGGTGAGCTAAACTAACACTCGGAAAATAACCCCAATGGCTTATTGAGACCATTCAGTATGGAAATGAAGCATGCAGGTGAGTCCTGGTGCAGCAGGGCTCTGCGAAGAGGGGAGATTTCAGCAGTGAAGTGTAGTGGCATAAGTTCTATCTTTTCTTCTCATCTTTTATCCAAGGGACAGGATTTGGTTAATGGATCCTTACAATTTCTTGCACCCATATTGCGCATTGCCTGTGGGTGTTTGAGAGAAGCCAAAGAGCTGTCATCCTGAGAATAAAAAGTTGCTGTTCTTTGGAGAATTTTAGCACACTTTGAGCATGGAGGGCAGTTCATTGTGCTTATAATGCAGTTTGTTACATAAAGCGGCATTTGCACCCTTGATTTAGAGATCTGATGTAATTGTTAAGGTATGTTATGTCAGTACCCACTTAGCTGTGCTCTTTAAATATGTTCTGACAATAAAGAAAAAGTCATCATTTAATGACCCCTGAGGTGCTGTGCCTAGGCATGATTGATCTGATCATAGTAGTCCCTAAATGAATTGCTGCAGACTGTGGGTTAAGAACTCCTTTGTTGCTAGATGTTTGGGTGTTTTTTTTTTCGTTTGTTTTGGGTTTTTTTTTTTTTTCCCTTCCCAGAAGCATACCTTTCCTTTCAGCCTGTGCCATGCTGCTTTCTGTGTGAGTTACCGTTTGCTAAACCATATACCTTGATTCATGAGAAGAAGCATTTGTATGTGTACTGACACCAGAGCGGGCTTTGGCCCCATGCTTACTTAACAGTTGCCTAAGCCATGGAAATTGCTAGAAATATCTAAACACAGAAATGGGTGGGTGAGGCCCATTGCAGACTCTGCTGAACTATTTCAGCTATCACCCCCAAATGTGGCATGTCATACGCATATGTTGGAGACAGGTTTGTTTTCTTAAAGGGGTGGGAAGAGGGAGAAGTCAAAAAAGAATTTAGGTTGTGAGGACTTTATGGTGATGGCTTTCAGAAAATTACCTTTTTATTATTACAAGCTCTACAAACTTGTAATGCAGCTGCAGCATTTGTGAGATCTGAAATCTGATCTGCCATGATGGGACAAATGACAATTAGCTTAAGAAAGGGGAAAAAAAGAAAAGCTCTGATGGTGGTGCTTCTCTGTAAATGGTGGGTCAGTCCAAAGGCCTGAGTTCCTTACAAATCTTTTGCCTATAGCACAGGCAGTGACTGCTGAGAACTGATCTGGTATAACCTCTGGCTCACAGCAAAAGAAAAAAACCACCCCTTGGCTTTATTGGGGTTCCCTGAAGAGGCACTCCTGCCTGCAGGACACTTGTAGCTGAACTGAAGCCTTACCTAGAAGGGGGCTGGGGAGTCTTGCAGTTAACATACACATGAATGAGTAACAGCCAGAAATTTGGAAAAGTGTAATATTCTGGGGTCCTAGAACTAGGTGACTTCCCAAGGTCCCTTCTAAACTGAATTATCTGACGATCTGGATATTTTGTTTGTGTGCTACCTAAAGTCCATGTATGTACTTGATGAAGAAATAAAATTATGCATGTGCTGATATGTAGAATTGTTCTCGAAGACTCAAGGATGCTTGTGTTGGTCCATCTGGATTTATTCAGTTGTTTAAACACATGCTTAATTGCCCTTGAAAGTGAGCCTGAAGCATGCTTAAAAGTTAAGCATGTTTTTAATGGAAAAGGGAATGTTTTTGCTGAAAAGGGAAGGAGTGTAAATTCAGGATATATGGGCTCAGTGGTAGAAAACCCTTGATGATGTTTGGTGGTGCCAAGTACCTCCAGAAAAAGCATGGAAATGACAATGTTCTGTGAAATCACTACATTGCTTACCGCCCCCCCCC
>NW_009201137.1:3466-4009 GCF_000690835.1 Fulmarus glacialis
AACACACATGACTAAGGGAGAGTATGGGTGGGTCTTGACATGTTTAGGGCTGGTGCTTTTTCTTCTGCTCCTTTGCTTTGTGTGCAGGTGTGCTGATTAGCAGCAGTTCTGTAATGCATCTCAGCTTATAAGAAAAAACAGCATCAGACCAATTTCCATAGGGTGGAGCTGATTTAGAGGATTGGTGCTGGAAACAGAGGTGGCTTCTTGAGCCATCTGCCGCAGTAGAGGAAAAAGCTTTTATTTCATGGGTAGGTTTAATCACAGGTTATGCTACTAAACTATAGGAGGGTGTTTTAGAAGGAGATTCAATGTGACATTTGTAATTGCTTTCTAGGTATAGTAGGAAAGGACTGATGTATCCGTGGGGTTAATTTGGATTGCTGTGACCACATGGGTTGACTGTGCTAGCTGTTAAGAAGATTTGAGGTCTTGATTGACCCATTTTACTTTAACACTAATTGTTTGCTGGTTTGTTAAGGAGAAAAGATGAGCTAATGCTGTTGCTCCTTATGGTTTTACACTCACTGCTGGTTTTCCCTA
>NW_009201137.1:4044-37014 GCF_000690835.1 Fulmarus glacialis
GATTGGGGAGGTGGGGGGGAGCCTGTCACAATGATTCAAAATGATAACGAGACAACAGTCTCAGAGTGTCCGTGTTTGTACTCAGTATCTAGCATCTTTGTTAGTGTGCTTGTTTGAAAGGAATTGAAAAGGTGAGGCTTGGGCAACCTCAGTAATACAAAGATTTATCAAATCTCTTTGTTTCCTGTGATCTGCAAGACAGTTGGGGAGGTGGGGGGGAGCCTGTCACAATGATTCAAAATGATAACGAGACAACAGTCTCAGAGTGTCCGTGTTTGTACTCAGTATCTAGCATCTTTGTTAGTGTGCTTGTTTGAAAGGAATTGAAAAGGTGAGGCTTGGGCAACCTCAGTAATACAAAGATTTATCAAATCTCTTTGTTTCCTGTGATCTGCAAGACAGGTTAGTGCTGGTTGATAGTCTTGACCAATGTTACCATATACTGTTTCTCTTTTAGCATTTTTTAAACATGCTGTTTTTCTAACTTTCTGTGGTGTAATAAGTATTTGTTTATTTTAGCACATGGTGTCCATCTTCCAGATAAAATATATATGTATATCTGTATGTTCATATAGTATAAAGGAGACAATGGCCCTATTACAAGCAAGAGTGTTAAGTGGAGAAAATCAATATAACTGTGTTAAATTCATTGAATCTGCACCTGACTTGCACCATCTGGAAAAAGACAATGCCCCTTTCAGCTCTGTTTTCTCATTATTGAAAATCTGGGGTACTTTTCCCCTTCAGGGAAATAATAAGTTTATACCTGTGAATTCTTAAGTTATGGGTTTTTGGGTAGAATTCAGCTCTTCTGGCAAATTGTGCTCCTTCATTTACACCTGGCACTCATGGGTGGGGGGATCTGAAGCATATTTCTTGTCTTGTATTGGTCAAGCCCCCGGCAAGAAGTAGGAAGAGTTTTCTGTTAGTACTTCTACTAGCTGTAATGCAGTTAGATCGCAGTAGCTTTCAGTGAGTTGAGTCTATGAAAACTTACTTTTCTGTTTGTGAAACTTGTCATTTTGTCCCCCGAGGGAGACTTAAACTAAATTTCGATGGCCGTTTGCAAAATTAGCTGTATGCAACCTCTGGATAAACAACATCAAAAAACTCTGAACCAAACCAAAACCAGCAGCCCAATCATGTCAGCTAACTTGGCAGCATTTAATTATAAGACCTATTGATTCAATTAACCCTATGTTTTTACTTTATTTTCTGTAGGGAATGATAAGGGCTGGTTTCTGGTTTAAAACTAGGAGCTGTCAGTTCTATTTTGAGGAACATAGATGATCTGTTAGAAGAGCTGCCTTGCCGTGCGAAACTTGCCACTTCTCCTGAGGTTCTGATCTTGGATGAACAAGGTTAGAAAATATCTCAAAATGAGGACATAGGGTAGGAATACTGTAAAGGTTCAGAGCAGAGTTAGGGTTATGCTTCTGAAAATTCCAGCCTTAGGCCAAATTTGATCGAGAGATGAATAGTAGTAAGTGCTGTGGACCTTCAAAAGTGACCTGGGTGCTTTACTGCTGGGCCAGAAACCCAGGTCTGCTGGCGGTGAGCACACGTCTGCATTGATGGCCTCCTTTCCTACATGACTTAGCCACGGTGTTGTTCAGGCTGTGCCTGGTGGAACCCCAGCTGGGCTTGAGATAGAGCTAAGTCAGTCCTTCTCCCTTTCCCTTTGTTCTCCTCATTTTCTGTAGAAGGTATCTGTATAACTTAGTAAGCCAGTGCAGGCAATTGCAAGCTGCCAGACCTTAAGTGTAAGGATCCCCTTAACATCTGGGAGAGCTCAGAGACCAAGGGGTACCGTGAGGAAAGCCTCTTTTCTGTGAAATGGGCTGAAATTGTGCATTCAAAATCCTTTGACTTCAAGGAGGGTTTAGGTCTGGATCTGAATTCTTATGTTTTGGGGCTTGTTTTAGGTAACCAGGTCTTTTTGTGCCAAGTTACTCTGTTTTCTGCAGCAGCCTTTCTGTGACTGCTGGGTCTGAGCAGAAAGATCTGATCCCCTCATGGGGAATTTGTCTGGACTCTGGACCCGAGGCTGTACGCTGCAATGCAACGACTCCCAGTGCCGACATCCAACACTTGCTAATGTTAATGTGATTCCACTGTCCCCTGGCCAACTGTGGGACAGAGAGACCCCACAGCCTTTCAAAGCCCCTGTCCTGTTCTTGCAGCTGCTTCCACGTGATCTGGTAAGGTATGCTTGGGTACCCGTTCCTGGTACCCGTTCTGGCCATGTGGTATCACTCAGAAAGCAGAGCTGCTACCTTGGTTTGAGCTACCGTGACTATAGCTTGCTTAACAGCAGCTATACGTTCACGTGCAGGTTGCCTCTCACTGACAAATCCCTGTCTGCTGGTGCCTGACGTGCTTTTCAGGTGTCTCAAGCTGCTGTTTGGTGGTTGTGTCGCAGGGCGTGGCGGGCAGGCAGGCTGCCGCCTCTGTTTGCAGCAAGACCGTGTTCACGCGGGTAGGCATTTGCCTGCTTCCCTTGAGTCATGCTGAAATCAATACTAGCTTTTATTTCCCTCAGCAATTAGAAAATGTTCAAGAAGGCTGAGAAAAAAATGCAAGGGCTTAAATAGGAGAGATGCCGGGGTGGAGTTGAATGATTTGCAAAGGAAAAGGAGAGTGGAGCTTGCTTGAGGGGTGGTCTGGGTGTTCCGTCATTCACATCCCATTCTGCTTGTCGACCTGTAGCTTGGGGTGGGAGGGAGTCAGACTAAAGCCAGGTGTGCTGGCCCTAAGCTGCTTCCTGACCTGCAGAGTTACCCTGCCTTCCCTCAGCACTCCCCGCACCTGTATGAGAAAATATGTGGTGCAGGGAGATAGAGCGCCACAAGAATAGGAGGGAGATTTATGAACTAAGAGAGTCAGCTCCTCCAGGTTTGTAGCAGAGTTGTTCTTGATCTGCACTGATTCAGTCAGGGCAGAGTTTGGCCCTAAGGATGCTCTTCACAGGCTGTCAGCGTGCTCAGAATACACCTGGGAGTTAGTGTCTGGGTTGCCAGGAGTCCAGAGCAGACCTGGCTTTTAGGGTTAGGGCGAAGTGTGTCTGGAAGGAAAGTGGCAAGTTAGTTTTTTGTCTCCATCCCCGTCTTTTCTAACATGATTGATTTGATATCCCATAAAGAAAATTTCCCCCAGGAAAATGATGAAGAAACCCATAAATCAGGAGGAAGGAAACAGTATATTTCTTTTGGTTTAGGGAGATAAAATATGTATATTTCCTGGAGTAGTAAAGGGCAAGTTGGCAAGCATATGTGAGAGAGTAATTAAAAAAAAAAAAAAAGAAAAAAAAAAGAAAAAAGAAAACCAAACAAACTTCTTTGGGGGGGGGGGAACAGTTAATAATGTGATTCATTCCAAAGAGCAAGGGATAGTGTGTGGTAGATAAGAGCTTTCATTCCATGTTGTTCTGCGAAGTTAAGCTTTTCGGGGTATAGAGAGCTGGTTGTGCTTCTGAATAAGACTTAACAAAATATTGAATGTAAGCATTATTACCCAGTGCTATCTGTTACAGCATATAATAAATTTGCATCTAAGACTTTGAATAAAAGGCACTTTGTAAGATGACAAATTAATATCTATAATTTTATATTCCACATAGTTTGCCAAAATTAGCAGCAGTAATTTATAGATAATACTTACAGTCCTTTAGGTTAGATAATTTTAAATGGCATGCTACTAGTGTGGCTTAAAACACTGTCAGTATTTTGAATGCAAGATTAAAAATACTCTTAAATGTGCCTTTCAATATGAATGAGAACTTTTTTGTGGAATGCATTTGAAAAAAAAAAGAAAGTGTAGTCAAATTGCATTCACTTAGAATGACTCTAGTACAAAACTGTTTCTATGGGCAAAAAACCTGAATTCCGACAGGCTTTTTTTTTTTTTGCCTTCACTTGTTTTGGTCCACTGTACACTTACAGCATCACTGTTAGTAAGTGGAATTAACAATAGGTTGCAAAGCTTTAATTGAGACTTACAGGCACTCAGAAGTTAGAAACACATTTTCTCATTTTACCATATTTATGATATTGATTCTTCAGATGCCTCAAAGGTTGTGTGCTTGTTTAGATGGTAAAGCTGGTATCGGGATGACAGCACTGACCTGCATGATTACCTGTAATTACCAACAGGCACACAGTCAATCAAGCCTTTCTCTGCAGCCCTTCAGTCCATTTAGGGATTGACTTTTGGGTGAGTGCTGCCTTGTGCAGGTGCTGTCAGTGTTGCTTGATGCACACCAAGCAGCTGTAATCATGGGGGTTTTCTGTTCTTTGGTTCATCTGGACTAAATTGTCTTTGACGCCCTTATCGCAAACTCAGGCTTTCAGACGCTTGATAGTAAGTCAAGTAGTATCTCCTGAAACAATGCCTTATGCCTTGCTTTGAAATCTCTTTATGAGCTTGATTCTACTTGTCTTGCAGCACAACTGAATATGTACACTGCTGTTTATGAGAGTAGCCCTTGATTGTAACTATTTTTTTTTTTTTTAAAAGGTGCTGACAATGGCAGTGTTTAGTTGGTGGAAGATGTGTATCTTCCTGAACCAGCAGATAAAAATGCTACTGGTTGTTTTAAGGCAGATACTCCTTTTTTGGGTGGGGTCATGAATTTTCTGTTTTCTTCCAGTGATGGGGACAGAGCAACACGGTGATGGTGAAAGCTGTACTTTGGCTAAATAGCTTGTTTACACGTTGAATTAAGTGTTTTAGGACTGAATTTTTTTAAAAGCCTGTTACAATCAGGAGGAGGGAATAAGTACTTGGAAAAAAAAAATCGGGCAAAGATAATGTTTTCCATACTTTAGGACATAAAGCTGTGTTTATTACTAGGATCAGAAAGAACTATTTCCTTGAAGACATGGTATTGCAGAGTTGGCATTATGGGTCATTCCTCTGAAATACCTCTGGCTGTGGTCAGCATCAGGTGATTTGTTTTGCTCTTACTGTCCTGACATTCTCAGGTGAATTTCGATTCTGAGGTTTCAGTCACTTGGAAAATCAAGTTATTTTTGTTTCTAGTTTGGTTTATATTCTCATTGAAGTAGTAAATTTTTTCTGAAGAGGGTGGAATTTTCTTCTGCATTTTAAGTTTTTGCAAGATCAACCCCAGTGACATTGCTTATTCCAGTATGCAATGGAGTAAGTGATCTGTCAGTGTCCTGGGATGGGCAAGAGAATTAGTATTTTTGATGTAGTGTGTTTTTGTGTTTTCTCTGGCAATGTTTTGGTGGATTTCTCTCACTTCTCTAAGGGAGAGGGAAGGTAAGTGAAAAATCCATTTTCCTCCAGCGGGGGAGTGATCTCTGCACGTATTAAAAAGGCAAAAAGAGAGGTCAGAGGCATGTGTTATGTTTTTATTTGAAAAACTAGCTGTGGTGACTTGTTTCAGCTGTAGCTGGTAGGTTTATTTTCAGAGTTGACGCAACAGTAGGAATAGAATTTGCCTGTCCAGGATTTCCAGAGACTGTTGAACAACAGATATAAAGAAGCAGCTGTCTCCCTATGTTCCCCTCTTTTCCCCATCCAAACACGATATAACTTTCTTTTGGATTCTGTTCCCCTCATGCCTTTGCAGTTGGAAAGTCTGGTGTATTTATTGTTTGCTCTACTGCCCTTACCTGCAGGCAAGGCATGATCTAGATTGAAGTGTAATCCTCCTAGATTAGTAAACAAGCCCTGCCCCATGCCTGTGTCACTAAGTAGATGAGTAGGTCTTTGGAGAATGTTCTGAGGCTTGCGAAAATAATTTCTAGCAGAAACTTTCTTTAAAAGATATTAAAACATGTAAATAGTCAAATGAGCAAGCAAGTGTGCCTCAAGAATGAAAGTGCTGTGTCTCTAGTCACTTGTTAATATTTCCCTTTCCATAATGGGTTTACTTTGCAGCTGAACTTGAAAATCCTTCACAACTGGCAGTGGTACAGGGTAATTTCCCCTTCCACTGCAGCTCTGGCTGCATTTAAGCATCTCTTTCTTTCCATTTGTTGCTTTTCAGTTTCGTCGCTCATTTTGCATTGAAACATAGCTCTGGGCAGAGCTCCACATAAATGAGAAACCCACTATATAGATGAAACCGTGGAAAAAGAACCTGTGATGTTCTCCTGCTGGACCTCATTTTGAAATGAGAAGTTGCTCCTCTTCCGAGGAGCTTACGGGAGTCTTGGATCATGGGCAAGACAGCCATGGGGTGGACAGTGCGTGCTAGCTAGCAGGGCTCTGGGCTAGTGGTGAGAGCCTCGGGCAGGTTCATCGCAGGTGCGCTGTTGGTTTTGGTTTTAGCTTATGCCGTTTGCTTGGGCCCGGATCCACAGTAGAACCGGAGAAGCTCTTCTTGGCTTGGAAATGATTCCTGTGGGGATTTTATGGGCAAATTTCATCCTTGTCTTTGCAAAATCATCCTCTCGGTATCCACCAATAATTTGATTAGGGCTCGACATCCCCATAGGCCGTGTAGGCCTGGGGCACCTCCGGGCTGTGCCAGGGGCTGGGGGCTGCTGGGGTGGCCTGCACGCTGTGGCTCTGCTGGGTACTTTGTTTGTGCCTCAGCCTGGGAAAGCAGGTTCCTGGCTGCTGGGGCAGGGGAGACGCTTTTGCCCTGTGTGTCTGCTGAGCAGCAGCAGTTGCTGTTTCTTACCCTACTAATTCCTGAGGACAGCAGGAGCATCAAGCCTGACTGTCCGGGGCTCCCAAGCACAGAGCCCCTTTCCACACACTGGAAGGAGTCACAAGGCATTTTCTCTTTGCTGTAGCAAAAACCAGTTTTCCCTACCCTGTTTGAGAAATATCAAGACAATTTTGCTATGCACGTCCACCGACCCTGGTACTTGTATATAAGCAGTCTGAAACCGTTCCCGAGAACAGACTACTGCAAGTGCCCAAGTAAATGTTTGCTGGGTTTAGCCTGAAATGTGAGTCGCTTTATGCAAATTAATGTTAGTGCAATAGTGGGAACCAGGGGAAGCCTTCCAGCGTGGTAGTCTGGGATGCGGTCTCTTGGCTGCCAAGGCTTATCTGAGCGGGTGCTGTGGGGGTCGTCCGCCTGTTTGCTCCCACGGTGCCTGGTCCCTGCCTGACCCTGTGGGAAGGCAGCTCAGGAAGCTGAGCTGGGGCTACGCTAGCGCTGTGCAAAAATGACTGACTTGCTACCAGTCCAGCGCTCTCAAATGCTCCAGAGCGCTGGTGAAGAGGAGGGGCAGGAATGTGTATCTGAGAGCTGGAAGGCCTTTACCTGACTGAAAGACAGGGATTTTAAGGAAGTTAATGCTCCATTTTGAAAATAAAGATCACAGGATCTAACCTCCCTGAATAGGTTGTGTTGCTCCCTAAAAGACATCAAGTTACACTGGTTGTGAATCTTGCCTAGTACTTTTTAAATCACCTGCTTTCTATATAAGTGGTCCTGTTCTAAAAAACTGCTCTCTTACCTTTTAATTTTTCTTTTTTTTTTTTTTTTGTGAGTGAAGGACACAAGACATAGAGTTACAGTGAAAATGTTGTACTTGGCTCCCTGTTAACAGTCAGAAATACACTTGGCGCAGTCTTTTGCTGGTAGTCACAGGGAGATATGTATGGTAATAAACAGCGCTTCTAGGCTTTCTGCTGCTCTAGGCTTCTAGGCTCTGAACATTGCTGTGCTGCAGCTGACTTGCTTGCACTAAGCCCTTGCCTGTGTCTTTAATGAAGGACTGTCCTGAGGTAGAAATTGCCTTCCTTTGAATTAGAGGAGGAGGAGGGATGTGTGTTGTGAGGAAAAGCTAAGCCAGGAAACACCTGGCAACCAGATGGCCCCTAGCATGCTGCATCATACCCACACCTTCATTAAGGATTACTGTGGCTGTCTCTGGGTAATAGATTTAGAGGTTTGGGGTCACAAAGAATTAGAAAATTGTAGCCAGTTGCAATTAAATGTAAGTTATTTTTAGAGAACAAAGAACTGAGCCGAGCTGAAAGCTGAGTTAGAGCTACTTGAAATGTTAGGGCTCAAATACAACGGGTGGTATTTTCTAGGCGACCAACAAAAGAGACCATGCACTTCAGTCAGAGACACAAAGCAGCCCAGAGGGGTGGCAGGTGGGCTGGAGGCAGCTGCACTTCAGTCAGAGGCACAAAGCAGTCCAGAGGGGTGGCAGGTGGGCTGGAGGCAGCAGAGCTGTGAGCGACGGAAATAACGTGGAACCGGTATTATTCCCCTACCCGAGGGCAGCTGGCATTGTGTGCTTCTCTCTGAATATTTATGTGTGCAACAGATAAGGGTTGCTCAGACCGTTAGTAGGATAGGACTGTGTGGTTTGCACTGTGATTTATATAAGCTTGACTCAGTATCTTACACAAATATTTAATTTTGTTTTATATTTCCCCTTCAGTGCACCTGCAATCCAGAAAGGGCAAACTTGAAGGTTTTTAATTTTCAAGTGAATTACGAGGATGTCAGTAGGGAAATAGAGATTTGGGAAGAACTGTGCTATCACACAAACCCTTCCGGTGTTGGTGACCAGTCAGCAGCAGCAGCTGCTGGCACGTGGTGGGTCAGGAATTCAGGCTGGCCCTGTGTGGGGGCACAGAAGCGAGCATGAGGAAACTGCTCTCCCTCCAACATCCCCTCTACTCACCTGCCTACTCCAGGAGGTAAAAGAGGCATGGCAGTACTGGCATGCGTGGGTAGGTTTGGCTGTCTCACTGCTGCACTGGAGGATGGGAAATGCCGGTCTCTTGAGGGAGTTGTTTCTGTGCGTCAGCGGCTCTTGTCTCCCAGCTCTTGCTGAATCTGGGACTGATGGATACCATCTTGCACTGCTAACCCTGCTTTGAAAGGTCTTTAGGTACATTGTGGGATTAACAAGCGAAGAAGAAACTTTGGTAGTCCAGGGGCTGTGTAAACTGATTGCCTTCCCTAGAAACGCTTTGGAGCATCCGCAGGAAGCTTGAATAGGCTGTTCATTACTTCCGTTCTCCTGACGTTGATGGAAGAGTAAGAGCATTGCCGGCTTTTATGCTGTATATTCTTTGAGCAGCTTCTTTGCAGACAGTACATCTCTTGTCTCTTTCATATTAAAATGTTGATAAACACAACTTGAAAACACTTATCATTGAAATATCTATTTAATTACTTGTTAGTGTTGATATCAAAGCCTATTGTGAATTTCATGCAGTGAGTTCTGAGGAATCCACCTCAAAAAACTTGTTTTAAATATCACTTGAGTTTTTAAGGCTACTACCTGTGGGGTTGGTTCTGCAGCTGAGATCCTAGTTAAAGACAAGCTAACTTGCATTATGCAATAGAAGTGTTTGTATCTTATTAAAGACAAGCCAATGACACCCTACCACATGATATGGGGCAGCCACATGATTATGGAACAACTCCATCTTCAAGACAGGTGGATCAAGTTGTTCAGTAAGTCTTTTCATTTTCTAATCTCCCTGAATCTGAAAGGCTATATGGTATTTCTTATTTTACCCTCGGGAGAGGAAAAATAAATCTTCTCAGTTCTTGAAAGCTACTGCCCCAGGTTAGGCAGTCCTTACATTAGCAGTTCATTACCCAGAGAGCCTAGAGTATCCTCTTGTTGTGCGTCAATGGTGTCTTCAACCAGTGCAAAAACCCCACAGCAGCAACTTGCAAAGAAAAGGAGGGGGAACGTGCCTGAAGGATTTACTGTGCTGCTGTTGGTTTCCCCCTGGGAGGAGCCCAGCTGTCTTGAAGCTGAAATTAAAATGTAAATCCTAAAATAGGCCTAATTAAGATACTTCCTTTAGATAATGTCTGGTGCAGGCAGCTTCAGTTTTTGGGGGTGTGTGTTTTTTTCAGTGAAGAAGTGTTTGAGCAGTGAATGAGGGAGGGGTCGATTAGCAATTGCACACTGTGTTGGTGCTCTCCAGCTTGGGAAAGTTGTGACAAAGAACAGAGCATGAGTTCTTTTTCCCCACCAGTCCTGCTGCTACTGTGTGTAAACCTGATGAAGACTTGTGCTTCTGAATGTACGGAATTACTGCTCCAGTAATGCATTGGTACTAAAACGAGCAGGAGGTGCTGGTACGGATCCTGTCGTAATTTTGTATGGCATTTGCAGAGTCGGGATGGAGAGCTCATGGGCTGCCTTATCTTAGGAGGGGCTGCCACGGGCCTGCCAAAGTGCTAAAGACCTCTGTGAATCGGGCTGCGAGATGGCTTGCCCTTGGTGGGGATCTTTGTTTTGGCTCTGCTGGGCTTTGGGTTAGTCCTTGAAAGAAGCATATTTTGCAGAAACGTTGAAAGCAGAAAACCAGGCACAATAACCTCATTTTTGCCGGGGAGTTTGAATTAGTTCTAACACCGTGTGGAACTTGCTGGAGGCCTGAGCGTGTATGAAGCAGCAGGGAGAATTGGAGCTACGTTTTGGTTGGAATGGGCCTGGAGAAGCAGGCTGGGGCTTGTTCCCAGCTGGAAGCTGAGTGGCTGTGGTATTTGTTGTTCTTCTGTATTAGGGTTTTGGCACCTGCTTTCACACAAAATCAGCTGTTGAGAATGTTGTATGTCTATGTAAAGGTGCTTAGAGCTGTGTGTGTGTCTGGCAACTTTGGAATATTTGCCTGATAGATGTTTAGCTTCTTTTTTCTTTATTTTTTTTCCAGGAAGACTTGTGGTGTTGTTATGTGGGGGATGTTAATGATAGAATAGTTTCAAGACTCCAAGCTTATACCACTTAATAGTAGTAATTATTGTTTATAGTATTACTTTGCCTAGGGAATGTGGTGAAGTACTTTGCCTTATTGGGCTAAGTTTGATACAGACATTCATGATCTAAAGAGATCTTAAATGGTCTTGAGCTTTATTGCTAAGGCCAGCCTATAGTTTCAAACCAGAAAAAGACCCATTTCAGGCTGGCTTTTTAACAGCGTTGTGAAGTAACATGGTGTTTCATTTAATCATGGTCCTGTACATTGATGTTTTAATTTTGATGGCTCAGACACATGAATAATGTTAGAACAGTGCTTTAAAATAGTGTTTTTTCACATTGTCTAGCTTAACACATTAAAAACTCTAAACTAGTGAGGCAGAAAACAGAGCAGATGTTTGTTTTCCTTTTTCCATATTAAAAAAGCTCTAGTTTAATTTTGGTTTTGCCATTTAGATTTTTATGGTGACAACTGGTGAACCCATGCTGTTTGTCAGATGGAAAAGTACATCTTTATAAAATGTCATTTGAGATACTGGAAAATGCCTGGCTGGGCTAATGCTGTCACTTATTCTAAGCAAATAGCTTTGATACTTTCTGTGGTCTCCTGGAGTCATTTAATGGTCTACTTTAAATCCTGTATTCCTGAATCTTGAGCTATGACTTGGGGCTTTTTTTTTTTCTCTCCTCTCATTTGTGGAAGAGGCTGGAATAGAGATGGCTTTCCACAATAGCCTAATCCTGAATCTGTCAGAATTTTGTAGAGAATTACTGCATTTCTGTGAAAGTTTTAAACCAACTCCTGTCCTTTGTTAGAGAATTATCCCTGTTTCATAATCCTGTCTGTTAGGATTCTGCAGGAAGAATATATTTTTTTTTCCCAAAGTGCTGAGGATATCGGATTTTCTTACAGAACTGAGTTGCATCCCTGTGAAGTTCCCCAAGGCTTTTCCATACTGATCAGTGTAGGTGCCTTTTATTAACTTTTGGTAAACTTTCCATTGTATGTCCTTACTCTTAAAAATATTTATGCATGTGCATATGTATGTATGCACATATGTAACTCCACTGAGCTGAATGGAACTTCTTATACAAATACTACTGGAGTCTAATACTTGGTCCGTTTTAAATAGAAATAGTGTCAACAATACTATTACTGTCAATAGATAAGAGTTGTTACCTGGACAGTTTCCAAGTGAAATATGTTTTATCTGCAATCAGTGATACTTCATTCAGTTTTGTACTGATGCACATGATTGACTGTAAGTCCTTCTACATACTACATTCGCATGCTAGAGCAATAGCTCCTCCACATATAGAAGGACTGTAAATAGGAAGCTTTTCCTATGACAGTAATGACTTTGGCAATAAGAATAATGTAGTACTCTACCAAAGGAAATAAATTGTTGTAAAGAACATCTTTGGATAGTCTGTCAAACACGGTGTGTAATAATGTATATGTAATCTCTATCAGTACAGTGGAAAACTCTAAAATATGAAGAATGACAGAATAAACTGCGCATGTGTGTTGAAGTATGAACATTCATCTTGTAACCATCTTTATAATCAACGGACAAGAAAAGAGCTATTAAATCATCTTACTCATTTCCTGTTTTGTCCTACTTGCCATGCTGACACCTGGATGACTTCTACAGTGTATATTGATAAGTATGCCCCTTATTCCTCTTCCCTCAGTGGCTTGGTAGCATTTTTGGTTGTACAAATTGTAACCGTGAGGACCTTAAAGGGAAGAAATAGGTTTTGTTTGTTGCTCTGTGAGAGGGAAGGTTCTGTGGTCTGTTTCCCATTGCAGTGGGAGAAGTTGTGCAGTTGTAAGCTGCTTGTCGAGAGGCTGATGCCAGCTTCAGTTGTGAGTCTCAGCTTCTTGGTTGGCAGTTTTATTGTCCTTGAGGAAGGTAGCTGTCATGGAGGACTTCAGCAGGGGCCCTGGATAGCAGATCGGGTCTGGAATTTCGGTGTGAATTCAATAGGAGAGCAGGAATAAAGGATAGAAAAGTGATGATATGTGACCTAGATCCTGTTCGATCCAATGAAAAGAAGCATGTATTATTAATTAGCATCTTGCATTGAAAGAGTTTCAGAAGACAGATTGTGTTGTGGAGAACCCATAATCATCACTAATACAATCTGTGACTCCTACTGAGACGTTCTTTACCTAGGATCCTCAGAAGAAATAAAGGATGCTTTATTTTCAGTTGGTAAAGTTAGTATAACACCCATTTTATAACAAGCCCATAGCTTTTGTTTATTCTCTGCAAAGCCTGTGGAAGGGACAGTAATGACTTGGATGAGATTAATTTTCAGATCTTTTTCCTTTGTTTTTATTCATTACACTTTTTGGAAATAGTAAATTTGCCATAACTTTCTAGAGTGCCCTACAAGTGAGCCACATATAGACCTTGCTAAACTTTGTGGCTTAATTGCTGATGTGTGGGGATTTATGAAGGGATTCCTGGGCGACCGAGGGCAGTGTGTAACAAAAGCAGTGGCCTGTCAACTCTACCACATCATCTTTCTTCAAAGATCCTTCAGTGTCACTTGCCAATTATTGCATGTGACTTGCATCAGTGACTTTTGGGGAGGAGGAGGGAGGTTTCTGACCTGTTTGGGCCATGAACACAAGCAGGCAAATTCACGTAAAAATGTAAATATGTGCATATGCACGCACAGAGATGAGCATTCATGTTTCTCTTCTGTACTCCACTGAAGTAGCAGGCAGAGATCGATTGGTTTTTGCTGGGTCAGAATTTAACTGCATTGTTTCAAAGATAACTGACATTTCTATTTACTCTTTTTTTATATGGTATTCTATGGACTAGATACTACAACGGTTGAGCCCAGACTATAATCTCGGGAAATCTTGTTATGAGTGTGATAGAGTTATTTTCTAGTAAAATAGATAGCAGGCTTTATAAATCTTGATGTGTCAATGGAAGGTCACCTGCTTAAACGCCACCAAACAATTTACTGTTTAGATGTAAGTGAAATCTGTGCCTGAATTACTTGTTGGCCATTAGTTAATTTTTAGTTATTGTATCGGAATTTAATTTTGGCATTTTCCAGTCAGGGCCAAAATCTGCTTTTGGGTGTTTTCTCCAGTTGTGATTGAGACCCTAGTCCTCTAGCAAAAACCAGGTATCTGTGGCATCAATGCATGCATGTGAGGTCCTAGGCTCTTCATTAGGGATAAAGAGGAGTCTGTGCTTGTAGGCTACATTGCAGGATTAGCACCTAAAGCGTGATTATGTGCTTACCAGCGTGATTATTCCCTTTGCTGCCCTTTGAACAGTGCACACCCTGCTATGGCAGTGTCCTTAGACCTTTCAAGCCTTTGGGGCAAAATTCATCCTTTGCTCGGAAAAGCTTATGTTAAGAGAGAATCTGTGGGTATAAATTTGAGAATTGTAGGTGTATTAACAAAAGGACAGGTTTCAATCTGCCCTTGCAGATTTGGCTGGCATTGTGGTGCACTTAGGTGAGGGATACTCCTAAATATGCAGGGGAACTACGTTGATCTCAAGGGATCCAGAGAGGAAAGGCATGCTTGAACTAAGCATTTTGCCTGCGTCCTGGTCCTGGACTCCTGTGTTACTTCCGAGGTAGGTAGGTGTTTGTCTTTGGCTGTTTGGTCGAGCTGCCAGCAAATGCTGATGGAAACGGCGGCCACCTCCTCTGCCCAGCCTGCCAAACTGGTGTGGGCAAGCAAGACAGTGCCTTCTTCAGGGAGAAATGGCACTTCGCAGTTCCTCTGTCCTGCAAGGATCTCTGGGTGGTTTTGTTACTACTTTTATGGTTTTGAGCTCAGGAATATTACTCTTGCCGTAGGCTCTTAAAGCCCTGACGCTCTTTCCAGCTGCGCTGCTGATAGCACCACGCACTGCCCAGGTAACCGTACAGACCTCCTGATTCATAAATGTTCATCAGTTCATATCATAAACGTTAATCCCATGAGCCAACTCCAATCAGCAGCTGAATTGGGGCCAGACTTATTAGGAGAACCAACAAGTCTCTCTTTGAATGCAGGGCACACAGAGGAGAAAAGGGCAGGTCTTAAATCAGTGTATAGTTTAATTGTTTTTATTTTCTCAGAGGCCCCGAAGCAATGTAATGCAGGTTTTTCAACGCTGACATCACGAAATACTGGGACGTGCTGCCAAGTCCATGTGGGTGGAGAAGAAAGGAGGTGTTCTTGATTCTTACAAACACTTGTGCTTCTGTTCTCAAGGAAGAAAAAAGGAACAAACTTTCCCGATGATTCTCTGAGAATGTAAATGCCACATGAGCATTTTGGCTAACAGCAGAAATGGCATTTCCTCTGCTGTCTTCACAGCTCAATTGTCTTGTCCTAGTTACGTAAGTTGTGTTTTATCAACTGGAGCATATGCATAGAAAACCAGTTGGAGAACTCTACGAGTCATTTATCACCTCCTCACATTTTCCAGCAAAATTACTCATACTCACAGGTGCTCTGGAAAGAATCTGCATCAAAGCACTAAAGTTACATCCTTTCACTTGTAAGCTAAATGTTTTTTGTCTTATATCTGATGATATTTAGGTTGCAAAACCTGAAAATTAGCACAAACATTCATAAGTTTCCTTAGGAAAGAATCTCAAAAGTTTTTTGCAATTATGCTGCTTTTTGATAGAGGGAGGATTGTTGGGCTAAACTCATCCTTGAAGAAACTTCATTTCTCTTAGTAGATTGCAGAGAAATTAATCTTCACACCTACATTTACATCTGTTATGGTATGCAGCATGGGAGGGATGCTTGCAATCAGTTTACACAAATCATTTGCTTTACAACAGTATATTGACCAGGCCAATATAGTGTTTTATTTAAGTAACTAAATGTAAGGAAGATACTTTTCAGATCTTCTGTGTATAGAAAACAAATTACAACATAGTGTTCAGGTCATTGTGAGTTCCTAAAAAGAGCATGGACCGTCACTTTTTGAGTATTTGGCAGTACACAGCGTGGCCTGGAAATGGACACACTCTTTAGAGGGTGTTCAGTTTGATTGATTTGTAGCAGAAGAGGCTTAGAACCGCCTGGACTCTTAGTGCTGTTTGGTTTACACTCCTTTTATCCATCCTTAAGAACTTGTGCTCTTGCTACACTGATACAAGATAGTCCTTTAAAGATTCTGTGTAGTTTTTATTAATCTTGTTATCAAGTGCACTCTACATAAAAAACAGTGCTTTGCTGTTCCAGACCTTTGAGATGCTGCAGGGCTGGGGCAGCATTACTTAGAGTAATAGTGACCAACTCAGTTCCTGGCACGCAAAGGAATGGGGTGTGGGAAGAAAACAAATTGAAACATCTAGCCCCAAATGGAGCAGAGGACACATTGTTTAGCATAGCTCGGAATGATTTGGATGTGTGAGTCTGGAAGGCTCATCTTACATTGCATATCTCTGTTTGTGGGAGCGGGGAATTAAATTGCATAGTGACTTTAGCAAAGTGGAATGTGAATGGAAGAACACATTTGGTTTTGCCTCTTTTTGCATGCCTAACCTGAACGTGCTTGCAGGTGGAAACTGTTAGCTGTGGAGCTGCTGATCCCAGCAGGGAAAACAGCTTGCTCTATTAATCATTGGGGCAGGTAGTGGACTGCTAAATCTTGTTTGCTTTAATTGGCCTAGTAGTGCCTTTGAATCAGTGGGACCAGGGTGAATAATGTACTCAAGATTTGTCCTGGTATCTTCATCATAGGCCATAGGTCTTACAATGTAAACTATTAAATTACTGTAGATGAAACACCAGGGAGATTGGTCTTGGAGTCCCTTGGGGATTGCAGAATTGCAAATTGACTCCTCACAATTTACTTAATCAGAGCGTGTATTTATTTTTTCAGAAGACGTTCTCTTGTGGGAAAAGTTCATGAAGCAGCTAATAGAGCTGAGGTACAGCTGGGACTCCCAGCTTCCGTCTGAGAGTAGCAAGCTCCTTTTGCGTGTTTCTTTGTCTGCTCTCTGTGATGTATTGATATGTAAGGACTTTTCGTTGAACCTCCGGCAGGGGCAGATAGGCCCCAAACTCCTCAGCACTCGGCATGGAGGAAGAAAAATGATTAGCTTCAAATTCTCTCCCAGAAGTCCTGGCAAATGATGACTTAACATGACACAAAAATGCACGTGGGTCAGAACAACTGTGCTGACGTGGTGCCTTGTAGATAATGTGGTTTGCTCCCAGTTTCCAACATGCTCTTCTTTGTTCTTCCCACTATAATGAATGCTGCAAGAGTTATTTTTGTTAATGTTACTTTTGTTCCAAAACGAAAGTTTCTACTCTGTTTTGCAGTAAAGTGGTATGTGTCCCAGTCCATTGGATCGGCAGTGTCGACTACAGTTTGTATACTTCGGATTGTAGAACAGCTTTTGAGCATAGATCTTTTCTGTTAGTCTGAAAAATCTAGGTCCTCAAAGAAAATGAATACAAATGTTTGTTTCTTCTGTGAATTGATCTGTGAAGCCTTCCACATGCTTTCACGTGTGGATGTAGGGGCCAAAACTTGTAAGGTTGGCATTTTCAAAAGGATCTGAGGAGTTAGGCGTGCATACCCCCATAAAATGCAGTGGGAATTGGGATGCGCACAAATCCTGAATTTCTTTGTACAGTCCCATTAAATCACCTGCAGCTCCTGGGGACTTGCTGCTGCATGCTTTATGTGTTCCCTTGTATGCAATGCAAAGTAAAATGTTTCCCTTCTGAGCAGCTCAGTGTCTGGGTGGGTGACTGCACGGAGCTGTGTGGGGTGGGCATTTGGGCTTTCTGGGTGCCACCTGGCCGAAGACCTTGTGTCTGCAGCTGGCCCTGAGTTGTCCCGGAGGACTTGAGGGTAACTCTTGGAGGGGAAGCAGAGTACCTGGGCCTTGATGGAGGTGCTATTGATGTTGATGGCCTAATTCCGTCCATGCAGCATAAGACCAGAGGAGATGAAGGCCTTCAGGTCTTGAGCACAGGGACAAAATTGCATCTCAAAAAGTGTGTCAGTATTTCAGCTCACGAGGTGGAATGAGGGAAAAAAGCTGTAGTGACCATAGTCAAGTTTTTATTTTAATACGGAGAGAATGTGTGAACTTGTCACTCAAATAACTTTTCCTAATGCTCAATAAATTTTTCTTCAGTGCATTTGCATTGTGTTCAGATTATCTAACCAGCTTGCAGTTGCTCCTTTTTTTTTTCCCTTCCCCCATTTCTCATCTCTGCTATCAGCGTGAAAGGAAGTGTTCTATAGCAGTAGGCTTTGCTGCTCAAAAAGAAGGGAGTTCTGTTTAACAGAAGTTGATTTACTGTCTAAAAATAGAGAAGCCCTGGCTTGTCTCCTGGATCAGGTGGCTTTAGTGGTGGAGACCACCTGTCACAGGAGTGTTTTGTTTTGTTCTTGGGAACAAGTATTTTTCTGACAAAGATAGATATGCAACTTTAGGAATTCAGGAATTGTAACTACTTTAACATCTGATGTCAACCAAAAAATGAACTGAATGTGCTCAGATATCAGAATATTATTTTCCTGTAGTTAAGGCTGTGTTTCCATCATAAAGACTTTCAGTATCTTTAGGGATTACAGGATAATAATAACTTGGCAATTAAAAAAAAAAAAAATTATTTGGCATTGGAAGTTGGCTTCAGATGTGTTCTCCTGAGAGTAGATTTCTTTAACTACATCATAAAAAAAAAATTTTTGTTATATTTAGATTATATCAGATTAAAAAAATTCCTAGCAGTCTATCATCTGGGGTTGGATCTCTGTGATGAGAACTGCCATCTCAAAAGGAGAAATACAATTTTGCTGTTGCCGCTTGAAATCTTACTGGTTTTGGTACAGCTTTTTAAAATGCTTTGGTGATCTCCAGCTGGGATTTTTTTAAAGCATGCTTAAACTTCCTGTAGTTGCAAACAATTCCGGTGTCTACAAATCCTAGCTCTTACTGGAAGTGCTGTGAGGTGAAGTGCCAGGGCACTGTTGGTAAAGCCTAGGATGACATTTAAGGTTGTGTCCCTGCATGCCACTGGCTTTTAGTGGGAGCTGGCTTTTTAGTCATGCAGGCGTGCTGTGACAGTGCCATGCAGATACACGTTTGTGGATACAGACCCTGATCCTGCAGTGCGCACTGTGGAGAGCCATTCTGGTTCCATTGGAGTCCTTTGGAAAGGAGCGGTTTGCTCTGGGAAGCCGTGCCTCCGCTGCGGCTCTGCACATGGGATGGCTTTCCATTCCCCCTTCTTCCTGCGCCTTGAGGAGAACCGATGCCTTGCACAGAACCCGAGTGATCTCCAGGAAGTCATTCCAGCCTGCTTTGCAAGAATTCTCTCTTCAGGTGGTTTGTTTGGTAAACTAGCAATAGCGTCAGGCATACTGACTGCACAGTATCCTGAAGGGAAAACAAATACATCCCTTTCATATGAAGAGTTAATTTATGTGTTTCTGTTTTGAAAATGAATTTTTGTACTGTTCTGGAAGCTGGATGGAATTGTCCTGGAAGCACAACCAAACAGGAACAGCAAACGTGCAGCGTGAGTGCAACGTTTGAGATACTGTCCTACTGCGCAGAGGCGGACCTGGAGACTCCACCCTGGCACGTTGAGGTAGAGTTGCTGAAACAATCCTCTGTGAATAACAGATCTTGGTGTTTGTTTTGCTGTTTTTGTAATAAGCCATTTGTGAATCATTGTTTTCATTATTCATCCAGCCTCAAAGATGGAGAAATAACATTTAATGAATTCATGCACTAATACTTTTCCATCAATAACTGAATAAATTATTGGGGGTGAGCCATCCACTTCCATTTGAGGTGTGTGACCATTCAGTCCTTGGCCTCTTTGCTGATGCTGCCACTGAAGGGGCCAGCTGGGTGGATAATGGATCGTGTGACCTGGATCCATCAGCAGCTGGATTGCACCATCAAGGAATTTCACGTGGGCCATTTGCCACGGGGGTTGGGTGGAGCAGCTGAGTGAGGCCTCTGGGGAAGAGTAGTGCAGACAGGCAATGCTGTGGTACCATCCAAAGTAATATTTTCTTGTTTGTTCTCTTCTTAGAGCACCTGTGCTTGTGGCAGAGGTTAATGCTTCAGCCGCTGATACCCATTCCTGGCTGAGCTACCTGTGTTTGCAGGCTCCCTCTCCCAGTTTGATCTAAATGCACTGAGTTTTTGTGCTGTGGTAACTGTGCTCACCTAGCTCGGTTCAACAAATTCATGTGAGTAGCTAAGTTGACGGCTTGTGGGGAGGCAACCTCAAGTAGGAGACAGTGTTTATGATGCCTGGGGAGTAGTGACTGGAGAGCTACCAGTGTGTTTTCTTTTGTAGACAGTATAGGAGGGCCAGCTTTGTGTTTAATTTTTTTTTAAAAACTTCCTTGCAATTTAAGTCCAGCTCTCCATTTAGAGCAAGTGTTTGCGTTTCAGCCTTTGGAACCTGCTTGCAGCTGGAGCCACTAGCAGCACTTGCAGACTGACACCTCAGCTGGTACTTGGTCCCTCTTCAGTTCTGTGGCAATTTGGGAAGGGAGATTAAAAGACTTGGGAAAACTGGTATGGATGAGTGGGTGAATCGAAAACAAATTGGATTGGTCCAACCTGTAATCATTGAAAGATGTGTTCACCTGTATTGTAGACAGGACACTGTCAGGGCCTTGCATTTGCTGGCCAGGATTACATGTGTCAGGTGACAATCAAGGGCATTCTCTGCTGACATAAACCAGTGATGTCTCGCAGCTGAATGGGTCATGTAACTCCTTGCTGGCAGGTTAGGAATGCATGCTGTAGTTTGTACCCTCTCATGTTACTAGGCCTTCTCTGCAGACTTAGGCCTGACTCGCCCGTATGCAGTAGATCAGGCACGTGCTGGCAGCAACTGCACGGTTCATGTGTGCCAGCTTGAGCAGTTGTCCTGAAAAGTCCGACGCAGTCTGTTGGGGTCCTTAGGTTTCACTGTGTCTGTCTGACCAATGATGCTGGAGATTTGAGAAAGACGTTGCGGCTGCTGAACAACCTACTTTATTTTTTAGAGGGTTGCAGTCACTTAAAGTGAGGGATCAGAAATATGTGAAGTGTGTTCCTCTTCCAGACTTCTATTTAGCTAAATGGATCACATGACACTAGACCAACCTCTCCAGCCCTTTAGATGCTCTTGCTGCACAGAGACTCAAGTTTATTTTCAGAGCCTGGTGAGGGTTTTGCCTTTCACTCAGGCTCAGCTTTCTGAGCCACTTAGGGAAGTTTTATTATGTTTTCTTCTTGGTAGGAAGTCCCTCCACTGGGAGCTCAAACGGTTGCTCCCTTCTCTGTGAGAAGTACAGTCTGTCCCAGCAGGCAGTGCTGATAGACCTGAACTCCACGTGTCCCACCGCAGCTCCGGGAAGTTCCACAACAGCGGTATAATGTGTCATTGGGAGCTATTGTGCTGTTTCCCAGTAAAATGTAGCTCTAAACTGGAGCTTGTACCCATAAAATACATGCTTTTGTTGAGATGCAATACGCTGCATCAGGCTGTATGCAGGTGAGCTTTACAAGACAGAGGAGACACAGTGGAATCTCCAAAACACTTCATGATGGGAGCAGAGGTCTCGCTGCAAAGTGAGTTAAGAGCAAAGGTTCGACAGAAAGTAAATGAGAATTTCTGGTGGACATCTTTTACCTGTCTTTGGGAGCACTACTCTGCAGTTTCTGTATAAAGCAGAATTATAGTGCTTTCGTGTCTCAGTGCACAGAAGTGCATTGTTTTTAGCTGAAATGTACTACAGCCCACCCTTAAGGGAGGTGATCTCTAGAATCACCGCTGGGTATGAGAGTTCACATCTGGAATATTGTGTCCAGTTTGAGGTTCCCCAGTGTAAGAACAACATCGATATGTACTGGAATGAGTCCAGTGGAGGGCCACTGGGGTGATTAAGGGAACAATGAGGTTTGAGGAGAGACAGAGAGAGAAATGTTTTTCTTCCATCTGGAAGAGGGGAGGCTATGGGGGAGTCTTAGTGCTGCCTTTAGCTACCTTGTGGGTAGGGAGGGTATAGAAAAGGTGCTGCCAAACTCTTCTCAGAAGCATGTGATGAAGGGGCCAGGGCAAAGGATACAAGTTGCAACAGGGGAAATTCCAGGTAGATATAGGAAAAACTTCCGTACTGTGAAGGTGGTCAAACACTGGAACAGAGACTGTGAGGGGTTGTAGACTCTTCAGTCCTGGAGGTATTTTGAAGCTCAACTGGATGAGGTCTGGGTGACCTGCTTGGGGTAGGTGCTTGGACTAGAGACCTCCAGAGGCCCTTCCAACCTGTACCATTCTGTGATTCTAGTTCTGTGAAGACCATGACCTCTTGAATGGGAACTGATGATGAAGATCAGATGTGCTGAGGGTAGTCAGCTCTCTTGTGCAACCATCAGTTTGAGTTCTAGCATTGACTTTGAGTGCAACAGAGAGAGTAAAGCAGGTGTGCAGGGCCTCCCTCCATCCCAGCTCGCTCTCTGCTGCCATTCTGTTTTGGGGAGTTTGCTGTAAATTGTTGAACAACAATTATATTTACATAGGGATGGAGTTGTGAACAACAGCGAGGGAACATCAGTGGATGTACAAAACTAGCAGAGTAGCTTTCTGAAACAGTCGTTTTTTTCTTCTCCTATCTTTGTATGCCATATCTGCTTGTTAAAAGGGACTCCGCTATGTGATGTTCTTGGCCCCGCAATGAGTCAATTTTAGGTGCCAGGGAGAGAACTGTACTGTTTTTGGTAAAGAGAGAGAGGGCACACAGGCCCAAATGGGTCCACAGAAAATAGTAGCAAAGATAGGAAGAGGCAGCTTTTGTTTTTGACACTTACAGTTCAGCTGCTGAACAACCACAGGGTCTGCACGCAATTAATGACCAAAATAGCTGTTTCTGCACTGCAGCTATTCTCTCTCAGCAGCAGAACACGTCCACTGATCATAGGTTACTTTTTTCTCCTCTGGCCAGTCTGTGGGTGACAGATGTTTTTAGCAACAGCTGCTGGCTGTTGTTGTAGCTTGTGCCAAAGTTAAATCTCTTCTGCCTGGTTAAGGCTGACTTTTGCGAGGTAGGACGTGAAAAGTGCATGAACCTGGGAGAAAAACAGAGCAGCAATACCAGCTTCTGGTGTGTGTCTCAGTGCCTCGTTGGGAATCTGCTATGGAAATGCTTAGACTACAAATTTTCTTTAAAGGTTGAAAATGTCTTTCAGAAGCTCTTAAAAAGTGTTTGAGATAGCCACAAAGGAAAGGTGCTGTTTAATATCAGCATATTATTAAGATTTATTGCTTGCACAATGATCTCTTCATTCCAGTGTATTACTACGCTTGGACTCTCTGCCAGGTCTGAGCCATGCCCAGTATCCCTTAGCAAATGAACATGGCATGCGAACATATGAATATGATGTTTGTGTGTGTCCATTACTCTAACAGAGCAGAAATCTTGCTGGCCCTTGAAATTTTACCTAGTAAGTTCTTATCAGACAAAATTAGTCTGCGTAATTTCTCTGGTGCTGTTCTGCGCTTTCTCTTACATTTTGCAGTTTGAGATAGGTCTGTAGGCTGTATCGGGCAATGTAATGCCACAGCTGTCCATGCCCCCGAGTTCATTTATGTCTTCTCAAGACTGGAACCGGCAGACGTAGTGAAAATGACCCGGTTCACAGGGGCTCTCGGCAGGGTTCAGCCCAACAGATGTGAGCCTTGGAGCCTCCTTGTATCACAGCAGACCCCGTGCAGCCTGAGCTGAAAGCTTCACACGCGTGGCAAAATGGGGTTTTAGAAAATCTACCATAGCGTATCTCCTGAACAAATCACATTGCTTCTCTGTCTTGGGGAAGTATCACAATGATAATTCTCTAGAAGCATTAGTTTCTCATCTGTCTTGGTGAGTGAGAGGGAGATGGAGTAGGAGATCTAAACTTTGTTTTAAAGGGCTTCCCCTTGCCTATAGGCAGTGTCTTGTTTAACTGCTAAGGGTCTGTTTGCTTAAACTACTGGAATTCAGCCAGGAGCACTTTACTTTTCTCAGTATTAGTACATTCTTTGGGAGTAAAATGTTTGTTTTTTTCTGCTGTCCCAGTATTATTACCACACACAAAAGATTGATACATCCTTTGCAGTTGTGTTTGAATAGACGGATCACACACAAAGACAAATAAACGTTGAAGCAGCAAACCAAAACCAGTCAAACCAACAAGAAGAAAATGAACAAAACAATTGTGTTTGCGTAGAGATGTTTAATTAGTTCTCCCGTGTGGTCTCTTTCTTATCCTGCTAACATTGCTTGGGTCAGGATTAAAAACATGTATGTTGGTGTTTCCTAACCATGTAGTACTTGGATATTGCCCCAGGCAGCAGCTGTTGTGTGTGGAGGTGTGCTTATGTGGGAGGAGGAACTGGGAGATTTGGGAGGTGCTTGGGTACCAGGACCTCTGCCTTCACCTCTCCCTGCCTTCCTCACTTAGGCAGGTGCTGCTGGTAGCTGTGCTGCTCCCCTTGGGAGGGTGGGGGTGTCTTTGGTGTCTTTAAATGAGAAACTCTTCAGAAGTCCTTACAGCGTTTATGATGCAGCACATGACTCATGTGAGGTCCTGATTTCATCTGTGGCTTCATGACACACGTTTGGTATTTAAAAAAAAAAAAAAAAAATTGAGTGATAGCATTTTATTTTCACACTTGGTAAGTTGTTGCATACCATTGACGTTTTCTTAACAGGATGGTAAGTTTATTTCCACTGATACTAATTATATTATGATAAAAAAATAACAGTGTACTACAGGCAGTGAAAGTGGTCTTCTGTGAATGGTAAACGAAACATAATTTTTAAGTACTTTGATACTAAATTAATTGCATTTGCATCAAATAATTCTTCATTTTCTGTATCGCGGTTCCTGGTTTGCTACTTCTTTCCTGCTCTTAATTACTGATTTCAGTTAAGATACAATTGTTTTGATTCACTGCCTTTTTACTGTGGGTCAGGTTCCTGCAGGAAATAATGATTGATGAGTTCCACTCACTGGTTTTGGGATTTCGTGTTTGTTTGCACAGTTAAATATGTTTTAAAAGGCTGAAACCCCAAGTATGTCATTGCTGCCACTACAAAGCCAGAAGTGCTTCTTACCTGTTTAGAAATGGGTATTTAGGACTGACTGAATGATAGATTTCTTCCTCCGTACTCGGTAATAGTCTGAAAATATTAGGAGATTTCTTACAAGAGTGCCTTACAGAACTACTGATTGCCTGGGCTTGCAGTCCTTTAAAGTATTACTGATACCATAAATGCGAACTGTGTGTCTGCATAGATATTCTTCTGCTGATAAACATATCTGTAGATTTTGACTAAGACTGACAGGACTGTGCCAGATGTGCATCCCAAGTTTGTGAGAAGATTTATTTTCCAAGGAGATAACTAATTTCCTTTGGGCCTCTGATATTCTGATCATCTTGGAGCTATAATCCATGAAGCCAATTCTTAATCAGGCTTAAGGGTGTAAATGTTATTGTAAATGAGACAATAATAAAATTCCTGGGAGAGAAACTGAAGAATAGTTGATGATCATTAATCAATAGTTTTTTCCCTTCCTAAATAGAGTGAAAAACAAAGCAGTGTGTTCGTCAAATGAGTAAGGAAATTATTGTTAATCCTTCTGAAGTGCCTTCTGGTGGTAATGAAAACTGCATAAACAGTTAAGAAGAACCAAAACCAAATATTTGTCCATGTGAGAAGCCATGAGGAGGAGATAAACAAGGCAATGGTAATGGGACTGTCAGAACTGTCTGAAAGCCAAAAGAACAGAGAAGAAAATCAGTTTGGATTTCAGCAGCTAATTTAGGACAGAAGGTGACTGAGGGCAGCAAAACCCAAACTTTATCAGTATTTGGAGTATGTTCTGATATGTTCCAGGGTATGTATTTATTTATTATTTTTCTTATTAGGCTTGGAGATGTTGTTTAGCTCCTAAAACAGAGCTTTCCCTTTTTCACTCAGCCAGTATAGAAGTGAAGTAGCTCTGTGGAAATCTTAGTGCCTGCAGAGAGATGTCAAGTGGAGCCTGCTGAGTTGCAGCAAGGCTGAGAAATCTTTAAGTGACTCTTGAAACTGGGAATTAAGTTTTCACATAGCTTACGTTGATGCTGGATGGTAAGTGTTCTTGCTATAAAACTATTTGTGCTGTAGTAGCATCTACATGCTGCAAGGGAGGCTGCCTAGATAACATGACGACTTGTGGTCAGATGTACGTCGTTCTAGACAACTGACATCAGAGTAGGACAAGGATGGAGAGGTGCTGGGCGCTGATTCACCCACAGTTATTCGGGGGTGTGTGTGTGAATGTATTGTGTAGAAGCCAGACCTGCTGACTGCTGCGCCCTGCTATCCCCACACATCAGTGAAATGTGTGTTTTCTGTTGTCCCAAATCTGCACATGTACTGCTTCCCTTGAAGGAGGATAGCTGCCTTTGAAGGGCTGCAGAAGGTAGTTTCTCCCCTGAACTGTTTGGAGCTGTCCCTTACCGGTCTTGCTCTCAGAGGGGCTGAAAATTTACATCTTTGGCTAATGGTACTTCTCAAGAATTGGGTTGCAGCACTTCCTGTGTTAATAGCAGAATAGTGAACTCTGCTCCAAAATGACTGGGGACCAGGTGTGAGGTGTTCACATTAGCACTGGTGGGTAACGAGGCATGATGTTGTACCAGCTGCACACCACACTGTACCATGCCCGAGCGTTTACTCACGTTAATCTTTCTACTGAAAGGAATTTCTTATCAGAGGACCTGCAGGAGTTGTTTCCCTTCTGCATCAAAATTTTTTACCTTTTCCTCTTTGGATTGTTCTGTTTCTTGGTTCCCCCCCCCGCCATATTCTCTCCCCACTCTACTCCCCCCTTTCCCACAGCATTGGTTCTTTGGAACCGTCCTGGTGAATAGCCCCACGTCCTGTCATTCCCACAGGCCAAGAAGCATAGCACATGGCTGGGCTCTCTTGAAAAGAGAGGTCAAAGAGTAATAAATGATGCTCGTTAGCCTAAATATGCCAGACAGCCCTGGACACCCACAGAGGTAATTCATGATGTTTTAACCTATTACAGGGTCTCATTAAGTTTGTATTAGTTTAAATCAGTTTGTATTTTATCTACATTTGAAAGGGAGAGGAGTTTTCCCCTTCAAACATTGCATGTAGTTCTTCTCCATGATCTTTGAATCACAGACTTGTCTGAAACTCTTGACATCCCCAGGGGTAGTATATGCTGGCAAACAAGGATTTTTTTGATATAAATCAGACCAGCCTGATAGTTAGATTTTACGGGTGGGAAGAGGAAGGCAGTGAGACATCTGTGCTTTAATCTCCTTATGGTTGTTTTCATGGCAGCGAGAGCTAGATGAGGAGTCACGTTTGCAGGGAGGACTAGTGAAGTTCTGTGCATGACTGGGTTATTGCTGGGCTTTGCTTTGCACTGGCATAACTAGCTTTACTTGTGCACATGCCACGTGGTTTTGTGTTGGCCGAGACCACCTTCTAGTTGAAAACCAACCCAATTGCAAAGCTGGCAGCAGCAGTAACAGACTCCCTTCCTGTACAGCAGAAGCAGGTCTTAGCAATGTGCAGCAGCTGTTTCCCACTGGATGACAAATGCATTTAAAATCAGTTGTAAAACTGGGTTTGGGATTTTGCAAATTAAGTTGAAGGACAAGTGCTATTTAACAGTTTGCGTGCTTTAACAGAGAACTGTATTTCTGTTACACTGAAGTTCTGTGAAAGAATAAAAGCCAAGGCTTGGAGTTCTGCTCTAAGAAATAGGACACTGAATTGCACTTGGACCCTGGAAAGCCAGGTTTAGTCCTTGTTTTGTATATAAACTCCATTTGGGTGACCATGTCTGGCTAGTGAAGTGGCATGCTGTATGATGCAGAGATCCCTGATGTAGTCCAAGACCCAGAAGTGTGGGTGTTAATGGAGATGTGAAGGCAATTAGCCTGTGAACAAATGCTGGTTGCAGCTGTACTGCTTCTGGGATGCAGTATCAAATGCGGTTCTGGGCTGTATGGCCAGAGCAGCCACCTTAGGATTTTGTCACACAGAACTCTGCTCTGGTCTGTTCTGCTGTGAGAGTGACTGGGTGGCAGTGAGGCAGCTGGGTACAGCTGTGATAAGGACTCTGAAAGGCGGTGAGTTACTTTGGTTGCATTTCAGACCCTACCTTTGAGATCATGTAGGTGTCAACATAGATTGTGCTGCAGTAGCACTGCTTTGCACTTTTTTTTTCTTTTAGTTTTGGAGGTGTATGCTGCACGTACAGGGAGAGAGGAACTGACCAGTTTGTACTGGTCCACTTTGAGGCTTTTTCTCAAATAAAACCTGAAGTGAAATAAAACTTCATAAAGAGTGACATGCTGGGAAGGCCATTTGAAGGTGTAAGCAGAGGCTAAAATATGTGATGCACTTCCCACACCCAGGAGATGAGGTGGAATGGTAGTGTGGCATTGTGCCAGTACCTCTGTTTATTTTATCTTTTCAAATGTCTGTTGTTCCTTTTAAGTATTTTTATTGTGTACTTCTGAAATATCATTTTGATCATTCGAGAATAAATGGAAATAAGATGCTGTAATATACTGTGGCTGCCTGAATGGCTAAGAGTGGCTGCGCCAATAGGAAAATGATGGAAAGATCAAGAAATGACTACTAAATAGAATATCCCAGCTGTCCCAAGCACTGAGACTGTAGTATGTGATAGTTGGAGGCAAAACCCCTGTGTGTTTTAGAAGAGCACAGAACATAAAAGATGTAGCACAAAGATGTATAAAATATAAGGTAAATCCATGCACTTCTAAGAGATGTCTTATCTTTCCTTATATTGATTCTCATTTGAGAATGGAAAGGAAAGCTGTGGTCAGGTTCCCAGCTCTGCAGTGGTTGCTCTGAGGAATATCCAGTTTTTCCTGCTGTGTTTTCTGGGTGGAGCGCCCTGCTTTGTCCTCGTACTGCCGACGTGATAGAGATGCTATAAAAAAGAAGGTTGAGGAGGAGTTATGACCATCTCTGCCACCCTACCATTGTACTGCATGGAGATGTTTTTCTTTAAGCTGGTTAGGTTTGCTACTGTAAAATATACTGCAAATTCTCATAGGAAAAAAACCCCACCAAAGTACTGATATCTTTTCTAGTTTCGAAACATTTATTTGGGTTAGAGGGCAAGACACTTGTCAAGCATCTATTTGTGGTGAATTAAGTAGCATCGACAACAAAGTGAGAAGAACAGAAGGAGTGAGTAAATACATTTTCCCTAGAAGGCTGCTATTTGCAAAGGAAACTCCTTTAATGGTTTGAATGTAGAATCTCCTTTTAAAACTTTGATATGTTTGATAAAGAAATTGAGGGATTTCCATTGGGGAAACTCAAGATCTAAGGAATAATTGTCAGGAACAGTATATAAAATAGAAAACAAAGATCCTGGAAACTCTATAAATGTTTGTATGCAAAAAGCAGGCTAACAGAGAGCATGTGGATTCTTTGCTACATCTGATGTACGCAACACTGAAATGGTTGGGAATGTTTTCACAGTTTGTCATGTTATTGTAGGAGCTAATTTAGAAAAGAATCTGAAATACTCATGTCTGATGGACAAGTTTCAAAAATAGTATTTTAAAATTTATCTAGTAATGTAAATTCTTCTTTCTGTGTCAACATAAGGATAAGGATCTTATCATTACTAATAAATAACTTAATTAAAAGATAAAGTACAGCATTGTTGTTGAAATCGATTTCATGTACGGTAATGAGGATGGTTTGAATAATATAAACAAACATTTTTGGCAGGTTGAAAAGGATGGCAAACTTTCACCAGCAAAATTTAGGGGAAATGACTTTTTTATTTTTGCAAATTTTTCTTTCTTTCAACTGAATTACTTGCACATTGTTTGCAAACGGTTTGAAATTCAGAAAATCTCAGTCTTTTATTGCTGGTCAAAGAAAACAACCACCCTGAAAATTAAGGAGACTTGAGTCAAAATGGAAAGTTTTATCTGAGTAATAAATTTTTTACAAGACTTTACCTGTTGTAATCTGCAGACAAGACATAATTGAAAAAGAATGTGTTCCCGTGGTTGCTTTTTTCTATCTGGATAAAACTAGATTTACCAAAAATTAATCCTCTTGTATTTGCTTTAAAGTTTTAAATGGGTAGAAGTGCAGTAAGCTTATTCTGAAGAACAAAAAAGTAATATTTTTATGACAGCTGCTGAGGGAGCCCCATTAATTAGCCTTCTTGGTTACAGCATGACAGTGATGCAGAAGGTACCAAGATACTTCATCTTCTTTTTCCCCATGGCCTTTGCAGAAAAAGGGGTACATTGTGCACCTTTTCCCAAGGACGCTTGCAAGCACAGACGTTTTTAATATGATAATAAATAGAATTACGCTTTTTTTCCTGTATATTGCTGGAAAACAACATTGGAGGTTATATTATTGTCAAGCAGATCATCATATGAAAATTTTTATTTCCCCTTGTAGCACACAGTTTGAATGAGTATTCTAGTTATTCTGGTTATTCTTCCATAGCTGTTGTCTAAATGTTTAATGTTGAATATAATCTGTCTTTTTGGAAATTGCACATACAGTTTATAGGCTCCTTCTCTTCCTGTTATAAAGCATAATTCATGTGCGTACGCTTTCCTGCAATATTAGGTAATTTGCAAGTTTAGCTGCTTGTTATGGAGCATCTACTTTAGCAGATGGGCAAGGCCCTGGAAGCTTGTGGTGAGGTATTTGCAATGAGAGGAAGAAATCCAATGACATTTTTGGTTCTGTTAAATACCTTAATAATAGTTAAATATTACCAATGCCACTCAGTCAATAATATTTTTTTAATTGGAAGATTGCCATTTTGATGAACTTTAAGCTTTTGTAAAAGTATTTTAAAGAAAAATTGAAATTTTTCGCTTGTGAGGTAAAGAAGAGAGTGAAATTATCCACAAAACCCCAGAAGAAAAGCAGATTTCATTTATAATTTTCCACAAAAGCTGCATAATTTTTCCCCAGCATTAGGCACCACCAGAGAGCTGTTAAGAGTTTATTTGATTACAGGATTAGCGAGGCCACAACCACCTTTTGGCGTTTATTCTCCCTTTGGAGGCTGTGGCTGCAAGAGGCAGTTGCCTTCCCGCGGGATGCCCTTCCATGCTGGCTGGCGCAGCCAGTGGTGCCGGAGCGGCTCCGCGCTTACCCGCAGCGCGATGGAAGTGGGAAATCTCGGGGTAGGGCAGGCCCCCGCACTGGGATTCAGGACAGTTTTCCCTGGCCTGAGTAAAGATGCGTTTGGTAGTCATCCAAAAGCTGCTGCTGTGTGTTTAGCTGGACAGCTGTGGTCTCTGCTCTTGTAAATCCACAAGGATTTTCCAGGCATCTGGGAAGGGAGGAGTGGGGAGGATATCCCGCTGGTGGTTCTGCAGAGAAGCAGCCAGCACTGTATTTTGAGGTGCATCTACATATGTATATTTTACCTCCTCAGTGGATCCTCTGCAAAGTATCCAAACTAGACACATGCAAGGAGAAGATCCTCTGTGCAGCAAGATTTAACTTTTTCCTTCTTAGTTGCAGAAATCTTAGATTTTGCTTGATGAATTAAGAATGGTCAAAGAATATGGTTTATAATCCCCAGTTCTAGATCTTATTTTGGGTATAACTAGTACTGTGGGTCCTGTTACCCTCTTCAAAAGGGACTGAAGGTGTACTTTTTTTGGAAGGTGATTAGGAATTTGCATTCTCTGGTCTGTCCAGGTGCTACCATGTTTTTAGAAATTTCTACCCTAAAGCTAAGAAGTCTAAAGAATTGGTGTAACACATCCATTATTCTTGGAAAGCAAGACAAGAAAATAAATCCTTTACTGAAATGGATTCCATGTATGCCATGTTTAGCAGATCTTCTTTAAAGAAATCTGTGTTGTAGCAGATTACTGACTAATTAAGGTGATTCAGAGATCGACAGGGATAGAACATACAGGTCAATATTTTAAGTGTCGGAGAGGAACTACAACTGCTGTCCTGGACAGGTATGAATGGTAAGAGCAAAGCTGTCAGTTCATATCATTGGAGTTAACACTGGGTAAGATGAGACATTTTCCTGTAAAGATAAAATGTGGAAACGAATAAAACCCCCAGCAACCATTGGTTCTTTTTTATTTACCCATCTCTTACTCTTCACGAAAAGGAAAAGTGAAAACAGTGTTCACTGATGGGGATGGCGAGGTGTATTCTCTTTGCTTGTCTCGTTTACCTTGTATAATTTTTGATGTATGGTCTCAGTTGGGAAGCCGTGCTTTGGTTCTGTGCCTTGTCTTAAGGCTGATACTCGCTCAGTAAGTGTGAATGAACGAAAATACACAGGCTGTGACCACACAGCCAAGTCTTGTGTGCTGAATGTGTGGTCAGTTGTTGTGCTTGCCTGCAGTACCGCCTTGTTCCGCTGCAGCCATGTCAGGCCTGCCGTGCTATCGTGATGGCTTCCTCTGCTGCACCTAGGCCAGGTGCGTCATCTGCGCTTAACAGGATCTATTCACAGTGCTCGGGTGACTTGCAGGTAACAGCAGGTGCTGAAGTTTTCTCTTACAGGGGGTGTTCTGGCTTTTGATTCACCCTTTACCAAATGTTCTCTCCTTAGGGCAGAATTGTCCAGTTCTTTGGTTCAATTACCATTACTGCTGGCATATTTGCCTTTGAGCTGGGGGCAGTGTAGATAGGCTCTAGCCTATTTAAAGACATCATCAACTCAAAGTACCCATGTATGTAACTGTGACTGCATTTGACTTGACGCTGTTTGCTGATTGTTGCTTGGTAATTTGCTCTAGTGAATGCTCTTTCTTCCTTGGTCAAGTGCAGAAGAGTTCTATGTGAGGTAATTATGGCTGTGCAGTGTTATCTGTAGGGCTTTAGCACAGAAATTTTGCCTCTCAAGTGTACACATCCCACGTCTGCCTTAGGGCCAAGGATGGCAGGGCTTTGTTGCAGTCAGCTGATGAGGAAAATAATTTTTGTATTGATCTGAATGTTTGTATCTTGAGCTTTGTAAGGTGGAACAGTTGAGATGTCAGTGCTAAGCAGAGAAGAGAAATCATGTGGACTGCGAGTAAAAAACCCAGGGGATCTCGTGCCTTGTCTGTTCGGTGGTGATGATGGTACCCCTCCACTGTTACAGCACTGGGCTTACATGTTCCTCGGGACTTCTGGAAACAGTAGAAAAAAGTGCTGACAATGGTGACAGTAGCTGGCCTTATACCAGCACATTGTTACGGTTAAGTGGT
>NW_009201137.1:37028-64118 GCF_000690835.1 Fulmarus glacialis
TTGCAAGGAGACAGTGGGAAATCAGAGGGAGAAGTGTTGTATTTGCAGAACAACCTGCTGAGGATCGAAACCCGAGGGAGAAATTCTGGAACAGTGTAGTTTGTCCAGGTGGATGATAACAGGTACTTGAGCACTGAGTATCAGCACTGCCTTTCCTTTTCCACGTGCTTTCTTTTCCTGTCTTTCCTTTTTTTTTTTAAAAAAAAAATAGTTTGTATAATTACTCTGTGTATATATACATACAGACACATATATCTACATGCATATCTGCACACCCAAATATTGAGGGCCAGAACATGTGCAGCTTTCATAAACCCTCTGCTTTCTTTGACATGGGCCCTGAATGTAATTACTTCAAGCGGCCTCTGCCTGTGTGATTAGGTTAACATTGCATGCCCTGTCAGACACCTTCTCTATCTCGAATCAAGACATTGTCTAGAGTTTTGGCAAGTGTGGTCTAATTTAGTTAATGCTGCAGCTGTACTTGCTTGCTCCCAAGTGCTTTCCTTGTGTCTTTTGAAAAAATAGGCTGTCAAAGGGAATATTCCAGAACCAAAAAGTGTCAGCGGAAATGTTGCGTGGGATCCCTTGAGCCCTGTACTTGGTATGTCTTGGTTTTACAAATGGTTATGTGGTAGGACCCACTGAGGTTTGTAGGGCTGCTTGCGTGATTAAGGATTACTTTCAAGAATCACAGCTTGCTGTGTCAGAGCCCAGTTTCCTTCTTTGCTCGTTAGAACAGTTGTCACAGTGGTCAGCTTAGGGCTGTTGGAGCAGTTTTCTGAGTATCTGCTTTGAGTGACCAGCCCCTATTAAATCAAATCCCTCCATTCTGAAAGCCCCTTGAACCTTTGAAAATCTCTACCTTGAAAAAAAGCTGGAGATGAATTATATATGTAGCATTTTGAAATGTACCAAGACAAGCTCTTTGCTCGGCACCTATAATTACAAACAGCGTTCTGATCCTGAATAGAGGGTTTTAAAGGAAGATCACATTCAAAGCTGTTCATTAATTATGTTACTGAGTGTCAGCCCTTTTAATAAAGGAAAAAGTGCATTCTTCCTTGGCTGAAATGCAAATACAATAGAGATCATGTCACTTCCCAAAGAAGGATTATTTAAAACTAGAATGATGCTTGTACCTACTAATTAAAAGTTAATAAATCTGTAAAAAATGGGATTTCTAAGCCAGATTTGAATCAGTTTGCCATTGTTACTTGTGACTGAGGTCTCTGGGTGAGGCCCCCAGAAGGCCCTGCTGTGTGTCCTTGTCTTCCCGAATTAACCTTTAGACTGGGTAGTGTTGTTAATGTGCTGTTTCTGTGATGGCACTGTTATCCATACAGGGACTAAGAGGCCACCAAAGACTTAGTATTTATATATTTTATTCAGAATTTTAAAAAAACCTATTTAAAAAGTTTTTTTTAATGAATTCCCAGTTTGGTACGCTTCCACGTATGTTTCTATGCCGTAGAAATAGATTGAGTGCTAGTCAGCCCTTGCAGCTCAGACAGTGCCTCTTTTGTCATGTTGCTGCACAAAATGTTACTCAGATTCTTAATGCACTTGACCTCTGTTACATCTAGATGATGTATCACAGACCGAAAAAGCTGTTAAAGGAACCTTTTAACATTGTCGAGTCAAATGGCTCATTTCAGGAAATACCGGAATAAAGGGTGTTTGTGCAGTCTTTGTGGCAGCCTTCTGCATACGTATTATAAAGCAGTCTTTAATTATGGGATCACATTATTACTTGTTTCCACAGAACTCCTGCCTCATTAAGTGCATGGTATGGATGTTGCTCCATTTGGGAACAGCCACTCAGTGTTTTCATTTTTCTCCTGTGTTTTCAGTGCATGTCTTCATTTTTCTTGTTTTCTGCAAACTGTATAAAACTGTTCGTTTCTGTATCAGTCATTCTTACATTATCTTGCTGCGTCACGTGTTTAGGAATTTATATTTCAGAACCCTGCAGTGAAATGGAGGTGCAGTTGCGCTGTAGAGGTGGAACAAATGTTTGTGGTGGTGTTCCTACAGATACCTCCTTTGCTTTGTCCTTGGACTAGCTTTAATTTCTGTAAGAGTGAGGAGCAGGTCCTGTGGAAAGACACTGTGATCTTATAATTAAAACCTGTGCATCAGGAAGCTGAAGTTTAAACTGCTCAGAAAAGTTAATTCTTTAACTTCTTAACTTTTTTTTCTCATCCAGGATGGCAGAGTCTTTTTAGATTATTCAAGAGTCATATTTACCAAATCAGCCCATTTGAGTGTTTCAGATCTTTAAGGTTACCACAAATTGAATTGATCCGTTTTCTAATTAAAAAATATGCTTCCCCAAAGTAATCCTTCATGCGTGTGACACTTAGAAACTGCGGAAAAACTTTCATTGATTTCTGATATGAATACTTTAAATTGAACTTGATTTTTAGAAATGAGGGTCATTTGGCTTCTGTTTTTTTTTCTTCTCTCTGTTATTGAAGCTTTGCGTAATATTCTTCTTTGATTTGCTGGTTGCTGAAAGGCAACTGCCTATGGTAGTTGTTACGGAGTTTTTCTCAACTGTTAACCCTTAAATAGGGCTGCTTATGGACTTTTCAAAGTTGCGTAGCTGCTGTTAGCCTGTTTAATGAGTACCCTTAGCATCAGTGTGACAGACTTGTGTTTGGTGCAAGCACGCAGCGGATGTGTCATCTGAATTGAGGTCCATGCGTGTTTTCAAAGATTTTCTTGGGAACTTGTAGTAAATAACTTAATCTCTCTGTGCCTCAGTTGCCCTTCTGTACTGGGGTAACTAATCCTTTGCCATATTGTAGAAGAATTGGGAAGGTGAAGATTGTAGACTGGGAGATGTTTGAACATTAAAATAATAGGAGCCTGTTAGACAGAGGGAGACTGTTCATTTAATGCTTCCTCTTGAAAAGTTGTGATTGGCAGGGCTGAGTGTGGTAATGTGGTTGGCAAGTGGTGGTCAGTGGTGAAGCTCCGATTGACTCTGTGGGCTCAGGACCAGATGTTGTGAGAGTAACAGGAGGAACACTCAAGGATTTGTTTTAGGGAGAGAATGGGAACATGTAGATTCTCTGGCAGCAGAAGAAAGCAAAGATAATTTTCAAGCATCTTTTCATCATTACAGAAGAAGGAACAACTCACATTGTGGTTCCCCAAGACATGCATCCAGGACGGATCCTTAGCTGCTATGAATCAGTGGCATTCCCTGGCATTTTGGTAGAGCTGTCCGAGCTAGGAGTCAGACTTTTGAGTGTGAAAACTCATGGAAGAAGAAAAAAGTTTCAGGCAATTCTTTCCTCCCAGAAACCTTCCATGTTATCTCTTACAGTGTTGATGCCAGTAAGTTGAAAATTGGCTAAGCAGGTAATAAAAGGATGTGGTTTAATTTTACTTGCAACTGTATAGATCCAGAACAAACTCCCTGGAAATCAGAATTGCCACAAGGAAGACATTGCCTGTGAATGAGAATAGGAAGCAATTCAGAATTTGCAGGTTCATACTAACAGAAGTGCCTTGTCACTAAAGGATAAAGAATTTTCTTGAATAGGAGCAGTGTCAGAGCAACAGTGATTGCTCTTGAAAGTCAATTTTTTTTTTTGTTACATATTTTTTTGTACTGTTGGTACCCTTGCAGTGTGTTGAGTTGCACCTTTGAAAATGTGTTTAAGCATTAAAAAATGGCAAAAGGATAACAGGATCGGTCAAAGAAGCAAACAGAAGCTTTGAGGGTCTGTTGCTGCAGAAGTACCGACACGCACGATGTACTTCTGGTGTGAATTCCTGTCCCTGAAACTGGGAGATTAAAGTTGAAAGGGTATGTGCTCTGTATGGCTCCTGGGAAACTAGGCTCTCAGCTTCCATTAACGATATTGAATGTGTATCTGCTCCTTTTTCGCACAGCAGGGAGGATGCCCCACAGATCTGTTACGTTACTCCCTCTTCAGCTCTGAGCCGTAGATCATTTTTCATGTTTAAACAGTCTAACATATTCTGGGGTTTTTAGTACTCATTAAACTTTTCATTTCATGAGACGTTGGTAGGAGGGGCTATCAAAAATACTACAGCAGATGAGGAACAGTCGTACTCCAATTAGAGATAAAGTGGGCTTTGAAATTTCTGGCTTTTTAAAGAAACAGAAGATGCATTTGTTCTCCCTTCACGCAGACTGCTGTGAGCGGACTGCAGCAGTAGGCTTCAAATGTGAACCTCAGTCCAAAATGTTAATTAGCCTAGTGTATTTTCAGGGACGAGGCCTTCAGAGTACGTCTACAGCTCCTGCTGCTCCGCTTCATCACATGCAGGCAGGCAAACAACCAAAAATCTTGTACTGTCCATTATCTGCAGTAGGCAGATCAAAGAAAGGTAAATGCGCAAGGCTGGAAGGAATTGCAAGAGATACGATGCAGACCTTGGTTGTGGAGGCAAGTTCCCCAAGATAACCCTGTCCTGTTTACCTGGTTCTTTTTGACTGTCCAGTCAAGGTGGTGTACAGCTTCAGTAGGTTCCTAATTTAGTGAGATTAGCCTAAATCTCCTTTGCAAGTCTTTCAGACATGTTCAACAACTGCTGGCTTTATACTTTGGAGGATTATCTCCTGTGTTAAGGCATGTCTGTGTTGCAGACAGCAGTTAACAGTACTGCGTTGATGGCTCTGACAGAAGAGCTCTGGAAAATCTGATTGTGGAAGCTGAATATCCAGTTGTTCACTTTGCTTTTCTGCAGGGTGTGACTTTCCTCCACGCAGTGCAGCAGAGAGGAATGTGGGTTTGCACTCCAGCTCCTCCTGTGCAAAGTCATGTACCTGGGCTTAGCCCATTGGGCTTCAACTAAGATTTTGGTGGATGAAGCTCTGTACTGAAATGTTTCTTTTTTGCTGCCTCTGCAGCAGCACTGCTACTGCACTTTGCCTCATTCAGTTTCATGGTGTTGATTTTGGACCTACTGAAATACTTGCAAACTCTCTGGGCTCAGTGCTTTTTTCTGGCTAGTCACACAAAATATTGCAAAGAAGTGAGCCTCAGACTGACCCCTCTGAGAACTCATTCAAGCCCCTGAAGAGTATAGCATGTCTGTGCTGCCCGTTTTCCGGTAAATACGCTATACTGTAACAGAAAACTAGATTAAACCAGTTTGTCTTGGTTGGTTCTTTACAGAAGCAGATTTGCTGAATTTGATCATCTAACCATCTTTTGGGTATTTATAATTGATTAACGATTTGTTTCAGGAATCTGAGTTAGACTGGCAGGTCTCTAGTTCCCTCTGTAGTCGTCATCCCCTTTCCTTTTTGTGGTGGTCCTGTGCATGCCTTCGGGCAGTGCTTTAGGACTTCCCTCATCTCCCGTGAGTTCGCGGTGTCAGTGGTTTCATCCATTAGTGTGTGGTTGTTTTGTTTTGGGGATGGTTTTTTGTTGTGGTGTGGGTGTTTGGTTTTTTTGTTTGAGGTTTTGTTTTGGTTTGGTTTTTTTTACATAATAAATGGTAGTTTAATTTCATCTCAGCTGACTTACCTACATGAGTCTCTTATTAATATTCTTTAAACATAACTCTCTGTTTTGGTCAGCACTGTAGTTATTTGGTATCCCAGCTTTCTTTTGCCACAGAATAGCTTACCTTTGTATCTTTATTCCACCTCCAGCACTTGTAGCTTTCCTGCACTCTTTTGGCCTCCCATGAAGCCCTGCTGACCTGTGCAGAGATTCACTACCCTTAATCTGCTGCACTTGTTTGTTGCTTCTGTTGGAATAGTTGGTGGTGTCCTTTCGTGATGACCATTACCCAATCCATCTCCTGCCTTCAGATTTTCAAACAGTTTCTCTCTTTTAGCCAAACCAGCTTCATCTTCTGAAGTGAAACGTACTCAGGGTGCTAGAAGATCTTGATGTGTCTAGCTGTGCCAAGGGATATTTTGGATAAGCACAGCTGTCTTCATAGCACGTGTCCCTCTCTCGGGGCTGGCATAGGCTGAAAGATGGCAAATACTGGACAACTTTAGTTTGCTGTTGCACATTACTGGAAAGCTGTTAGTGAAAGACTTTGCTAATCAGATCTGTCAGTGTGACTCCTTGCAGGAACACCAACTTCACATAAAAGCTGACAGCGTTAGTAAATGCCACTGTAGTTATAGGAAAGGGGTAGATAAATTATTCAGTATGGGCATGTTCTTTAAAAAGAACTCCGGATTTTATTAGCCTACAAGCATTCAGAAGAGAAAATACCAACATGTAGGAGTGCTAATTGTGTTTTCTGAGTCAAGCAATTGGCATGGTATTTTATTTGTTAGTGGTCTCTTCCTAAATATGTCCTGGGTGTTCACCACAGGCTACAAGAATCAGGGCTGCGATCCTGGAAGTCTCAAAGTTCCTAAACCAGAGCTAACTGAGCGTAACTAAAGCAGAAAAGTAAATAGGTGTCTAATCAGTGTTTCACGACCATATTATCTTGCTAGCAACAGGTCTGTTTCCCTTTTGTCATGACCCCAGATATTAGGATAAGTCTAGAGTCTCTCAAGGAGTAAAGTAAATATTATGGACCAGGCCTTAAAGATGCTGGGAGTTCTGCTTGCTGGAGGTGCCAGGGTTGTATGCTTGTCCATCATATGCTCATCAGAAGCTTTATAAAAGGGATCCTCTCTTGCTTTGGATATGGACTGGGAGCTCCTCAGAGATTAGGGAGTGCTGAATGGGGTTTTGCTCAAGAGGGGAATGTTATGTTTGAGTTGTTAGATGGTTGTGGTTTGCTGACCATTATTAACAGTGTCTGGACAAGTAGCATCTTCGTAAAGAATGCCAAATCTTTGGTGCATGACACTGCACCTGGGGGTGGGGCCTTAGACAAATCTCATTTAGCAAGTCTAACCGGCTTAGAGCTGATTTCCTTCTCAGACATATGGAATTAAGCAAAGATAATAGGGACCACGCCTGGCCAGCGTATTGTAAGAACTGACTTTTCATTTTCTGGTGTTGGGAGGAAAGAAGAAATAGTTGAGCTTGAGTTGTCTTCCACTTTTCTCCTGGTTACACCTCCATCTTTATCCTCAGTTATGACAGCAGTGTCCAATACAGACTTAATCTTTTTTTGCTTTTCAGAAAGTTGCCCCATACTTAAAAGCATGAGGTAGGGATGGGGTCTTTGCTTTCTGCTCATGATTCACCCACTGCCTCACGTTAACTTTGGCAAGACAATGAATCTGCCCTTCTCTACCTTTCTGTGAAATGAAATGCTTCATTTCTAAGTTTGATAAAGTCAGAAGCAAGACTCCCGTTACTTTCAGTGACAATCCCTGTGCTCATGGGTACAGTGAGACATAGCACAGTGGACTAAAAGTACAAAGTGCTTTTACTTCTGCTAGTGTTTATCTTCTCCCCACCCTTTCCCTGTCAAGCAGTGAATATCTAATATAATTTTGTTCAGCTGTGATTTTTTGTTATCCACATTCTGGCAGAAGTTAATTCTCCAGGTAGGGTGCATGCTGATTAAGGCTGATAGTACTGGAAGATGATCCGTTTGCTGGCTGTTGGCTTGAAGCTGGGAAGGGAAGTCTGTCTGTTCTCCCTCCTTCTTGGGCAGTTCAATGCAATTTGTAAATACCAACAATTTGCACTTTATAGGTGCTTCTCTCCTGCCCAGCCTATTTGCAAAGCAGTATCAATTCTCATTTATGCTGTTGTGGTGATATTATACTCATCTTAAGATAGTAGTAGTAGTAGTAACTAGAGCACAAAGTAGTTCAGGATGTGCCCAGGGTCATGCAATAAACAGCTGTAGCACCAGGGAGAATTCTCCCCTGTGACTGCTTGGCAGCGCTTCCCCATTGCAGCTTTTCTGTGGTACATGATACTCAATTACATGATATTCAGTTTATAGGTCCCATCAGTCTGGTCTGCAGCTTGTAAGCACATCATTTTTTACTGTGTGGTATAACTGTGGGATGCCTGGAAAGAAGAAAGCTTTTGGTAAACTAAGTCGTATTATCTACGTTCTTTGTTTGCTGACTCCTTGTACTTTTGGTTGTTGCTGTTACCATCCTTTGTAATTTTTGATGAATCATCCCTGGTGAAACTAGATACATGAAAGGTCTTCTGCTGGCAGATCTCCTTCCTGTAAAGTAAGAAGGGGTTTAATTGTCTCTGTGAAACTCTGATCCTAACAGAAACCATCAGTGTAGATTCAGTGGAATCTGTTTTTCTGTGGATATCCACTTTATATGAGAACAGGCATTCTGAAGGCCCAAGCTCTTCGGTGGGACATGGTCTGATGCATACAAAGGCATGTAATCTATGGTGGCAGGAGAGGGTCTAGTCACTAGAAAGGTGAATTTGGTGTAACTTTGCAGGTTACCAAAAGCAGAGAAGGAAGGTATTTTGTTAATCACATATTGCAATTCATGAGTCTTTAATTCATTTAATAAAATAGGAGAGCCTGTTCCCTTTAATAGCTGCCGCTAACTGAGAGCTTTTGCTTTGTTTCAGATTGTGGAAACCTGAACTAAAATATCCTGTGACTTGACAACGTGACAACGACACCAAAAGGTGGGTTTTCTGTTTTTGTTGGTCTTGTATCAGTCATTCCAGAGCACTGGCAATGCTGCACATCTCGACTTTGCTAGGATGGATTGCCTAATGAATCGCTGCGGCTTGTTCAAACAAAACCAGGTAGTTTGACAGGACTCCTCCTATGTAGTGTTATGTATTTTGATGGTGTTTTAAACAAAGACAATGTGTACATTTCCTGGGCTATACAGTGAAGGTGTTTATGGCACAGAGGTGGAAACTTAAGTGAAAATAAAAACGCATTGGGATTTTTTGCCCACTTTTTTGTGCAGGTGTCTGTTTTCTGTAGGAAACTTCCTATTGGCAGTACCAGTTGAGCTATCCAAAAGCCAGTGCTGCTGAGTACAAGCACTGCAAGCTGAATCTATAACGTGGCATTTTTCTCTTCTCACACTTCAAATTTAGGGTTCATGGTTGCCAAGAATGTTCTCCGCAACATGCGCTGATTACTTGTTTATCAGTCGCCACATGCTCACCTTGTTTGAGGGTTCGTTGCTCTGCTTTGTTGAAATGTTTTATTGAGGTTGTTTACGGAATATGCAAATTTGCAGTGCAGCACAGATGCAAGGAAATGCTGATCCCTGGATTTCCCGCTGCACCCTGGCATTATCCAGAGGAGGGTTTGCGTAATGGGCGCAGACAGCTTTTGGTTATTTGAACGGCTCAAGTGAAAAACAACACAAAGAGAGCCAGTAAATACCATTTTCACTTTATCCAGTGGTTGTTGCAAGGACAATTATTTGGTCATTCCTCTTCAGCCAAGAAAAGTGCTGATCTCAGCTAGTTGAAGTTTTCAAGCACCGGGTTTATCTGGTGACACTGCACAGCCACGATGAAGTCATAGGTTTGGTTTTGGTTTTTTCTTTCCTGGAGCTGGTTCTTGTCCTTCTTCTTTCTAGGGTGAGGAATGGGGTAAAAACTGGAACATGTGTGTGCTGGGGGGCAGTTTCCTCTGGCCGCAGCATTGCTGCTCTTACTGCAGCCCCTCTTTTCTCTCTTGGAGGTCATAGTTCTTTTTTCCTATGTCTGAAGGCATGAGTCTTTCTAAAGTACGTGTCCACAGCAGGAGAGTGAGCGGCAGTATTTCGGTGCAGAGCAGCAGTATCTCTGCTGGGTATTTCAGAGTTTGTTGCCAGCTCTGAAATACTGCGTTATAACTGTGACGGGCTGCAGTGCAGACATACTGTTTGTATTTTCAAGGTGCTAAAAAGAATTGCTGTAGTCTTGTAAGCCTTATCTCCTGTGTGTTTGTGGAAGGCAGCGAGAGAAACAGGTGAGGTGTGAAAATTTGCCAGCAGGCCTCCAGTTGTCAACATACTTGAAATGAAACTGCCAGGGTCCTGCTCATGGTATTAATCCTTGTCCAGCGAGAAAAGGTCTAGCTTTGATTTCAGTGAGTGCAAGACGCTTCTTTTAGCTGCTCCTTGTCAGCCTCTGCGTGTCGTTGAACATGGTTCATTAGGCAAAAAGTTAAATGATCAGGAAGAGCTGGGTCTTTCGAAGCTGTAATGGGGCCTAGCCCAGTAACCCTAATGGAAGAGAGTGATTTGAGGATCTGAGCTTAAAGTGTAGGTGAAACTGTTTGGTGGGTGCACTTTGCCAAGAGCAACAGTGAAGTTGAGGAGAGTCATTCTGCATTTTAATTCACTGAGCTTCAAAAATCTTGATGGCAGGTGTTGAATGCGCTGTCTGCTCTTACCAAAAGCTCATCACAAACAGCGACATGTGTAACCAGGAAAGTCAGTGCAGGCTGGGGAGCTGATGGCTGAAAGGGATAGGTAAATTCCTGTCTGCTCTTAGGAGTGAGTAGTAATCCAATTCTCCTTGTGCCCAGAATATGGGTACTTTCAGCTGTGTTTGAGCAGCTCACAATTTACCATGTGGAGAAGATGTGCTCTTGCATAAATGGAGAGCAAAAAAGCTTCTTGTAATTAAATAATCCATTGCCCAAATCCCATTTTAGTAAGCTGATCAAACAATGAGTGCAGGCTGCAGGAGCAGCCCCAGACCAAGGCTGATTAAACACTTTAAACTTTGAATTTTCTCAGTTCTTCTATCTGATACTATTCTCTTTCCCATTGTGTGAATCTAAGGCATGTCCGGATCATGTTACTTTTTCACAGCACGCTAAATGTTCAGCTCTCCCTTTTTGTCTTGATAGCCTTCCTTATAACCCTCTTTTAACCTTGTACACAACCCATGTAACGGCACAGAAAAAATCTTCACGCGTTTCTTGGTCTGACTCTGTTGCATCACTTTCTGGACTGCCCCAAAGCACCTTCCCTCTCCTTCTTGCTCATCACATAGCAGTTGTGAATCTTGCACAAAAGAATGAAAGCAAGACCATTTGTCTCCAGGCCTGTCTGCAAGCTCAGGCATGTATTGAACCTAAATATTATCTAATTTTTCACACTTGCAGGGCAATAAAACCCAAATCCTCAAAACAAAACATGAAATGTAAGCGCAATGGTTGTGTTTTACTGAGAATCTGAAAAAAAAGAAAGCAACAAAAACATGTTTTTAAATCTTACCAGAATATTTCACAGGAAGAACATGAGTGTATGTTGGAAATAGTTCCTAGACCTGTACTAATTCACGGTGAATTTCCGTGTGGTATGAACAAAAAAATGGAGAGAATTTTATCAAAAGCCTGGAGACCTGCGTTGCCTGGCTTAACATGAGGCCCTTGTGTGTGGCTATTGCTTGCAAGAAGTGTGCTTGCCCTGCTCTCCTCCTGCAGAGAGCAGACTCTGTAGATTAGCACCTCAGGAGGGCTGTGAAGGTCACGTGTGGCTGAGCCATTTTCTGGAGAACCTCTCTCTTTCCATTGAATCTAGAAGAAGCTTTGGGTTTTTGGACACCTGTTCTCTGTCGAATGTGAGGTATGAAGAAACTGAGTGAGCCAGTGTTCTTGCACTCCCTATAAACAGACAGATCTAGCTGAGCATTTACCTCTATACTGTTAAAAGAGTGATATGAGAACTGTGATCACCACTTACAGCACGGAGTCTTTTGTGCTTCTATCTTTAAAATTGCTGCCCTTTCGGGCCGTTTATCTTGTAAAAGTGGTCTGCTATAGCACAGTGAATAAATGATTGTAATAAGGCACTTGATCTCTGGGAGAAATCTAAGTGTCATCGCACCAGGGTGTACTGGTTCTCTAGTTCCTAGTGTAAGATTATGCACCTCCAGTTGTTTTCTGGAGCTGCTCACATGTACTCATCATTACCAGTCTCTCCTACTCTGCTGCTGGGAACAGAAAGTGTGAAGAGATTCAGCAATGCAAAGAGCTCCCACAGCAGAGGTTCCTGAGGAGGGCGATGCCACATGTGTGGTACAGGGGAATGAGGACAGTCCACATGGCCAAACAACAAGGATGTTGTCCTTAGGCCCACTCCTTTCTCTGTTACAGATTTTCTATGCGATATTCTTCTCTTTGTGCTAAAATAAAAAAGGAAAAAGAAAGCCAGACCCACTTCCCTGTTGAAGGCATTGACATCACATCCAGCATCCTTTGGTTTGATGCGAAGGGCTGTTAAATACCTTAGAGAAAGCGTCATGTGAGGCAGAAGCTATTTAGACTGAGCCTTGGCTGTTCGTGTTGAAGTCACAAGGAACTTGAGCTTACAAAAAAAAAAAAATCCAGCTGATTGGAAGTGCTCCTTGTATTGTTGTTTCAAGCGCTCCTCTCGTAAGAAGGAGCCCTGCAGCGTGTGGGGCAGAGAGAGGCAGAGCTTCTCCATCTGGAGATCTCTTGGGGTGTTTGCCCCCCACAGCGCTTTGCTGGGATGTGCAGCGCACTGCCTTGCGCTCTGTGGGCAATCCCGCTAGCCCTGGGCAGCAGGAGGGCTGCGCTCTGGCCAGAATGTTGAAGAGTCAGAAAACCCACGTCCTGGGCTGCATCCAGCAGTTTAGGATGGAGGCCGTCAAACTGCGACGTTAACCAGCCCTGTCTTGTGGACTGAGAGCGCACCTCGCAGACCTTTGCAACGCTCCCCGTGTTCGTACGTGGAAAAGCAGGAAGGGTGGCTGGGGACCAGGGAACCTGTCTGCCCTAGGACCCATGCCAAGGAGGAAACAAAGTGGGAGGTGTTGAGTGAGGGTTGTGGCTGTAGTATCTTTTCTCTAGTAGTGCAGGCAAACCAGCTGGCACCCATAGGACTCTGAACCAGCCATGCTTGCGGTATTAAGTCTAATGGACCGGATTTCTAATTGTCATGGCTCTACTGAAGCCAGCACAAGTATGTCAATATTGCACAGCAGCAGAACTGGCTTCTTGGTTTTGTTCTCTTTCAGATGCATCTGTGCATTCAGACTACATGTCCAAACCCCACTCACTTAAATAATTCAAAGCCTGAGATTATGAATATACAAAAATAGGTGCTCTTTTTAAGGGCCACTTTGTTTTTCATTGTCTGAAATTACATATAATGTGTAAAGATGCAGAGTTAAAAAAGCAGCAGTTTTCTAAGCAGTAGCAAATACTTGAGTTAATATTCTACCAAACACCAGATGTGAAACCCAGAGGCAGGACCAGAAAAATATTTATTGAGGGAGTAGCCGAGGAAGTTGTTCTTATTGACGCCAGCAGCTCCCGAGTGCTAGTTAGTTAACCAAGTAAGTGTTTGTGGGTTGTTTTTTAATGACTATTTCCATTGCCAGCAATGTCTTCAGGAAAAAACAGCAAATGGAAGGAACAGGTGGTACACAACTTTTTTAAAAGGAAACAACATATTGTAGAGCTGCAAGTGTCTGCTTCTACTTAATGTTCAATCTTCAAATACTCTCTGATGCAGTTCATTTATGTGGAATAAATTGCTAGACCAGCCAGTAGGCCCTTACAATACTTTTTTTTCTTTTTAAATTTTTAAAATTTATTCTTGTTTTAGTAATTCAGTGGGGTAAAAAGCATGCCATACCGGGAGGCTGGGAGGCAGTAGGATAATAACAGTTTTGATTAGATCCTTCTCCATAGCAATGAGTGGGAGTTTTGCTCTTGACTTCAATGGGAGTAGGAGCCAGGCCCTTTCTTTGTAATACAGCAGTGATGTCTTCTGAGACAGTATGCCCTTTAATTCTAATCTGGAAAGTTTAAATTAAGCAAGACAAGTCTCTTTGGAGAGAGAAAATATCTTTTATGAGATTATCTGATATAGCAGGAAAAACAGGCAAGTTTGCAGGTGAGTGGTGAAGACCTGGATAAAAGTTTCTTTTGCTGAAAGCTTTTCTTGTTTGGTCCTCCCCCCGCCCCGCAGCTGTAGGAGATGTTATCTCTATCTACAAGGTTTGCTTCACTTACAGCCTTTGAGCATAGTGGCTGTAATGCCTTTATGACTTGAGTGTCTTTTGTTATTGGTGGGGAGAAAGCATTTCAGTGTGTAGCACTCAGAAATAGAAGCTTTTCTGTTAGCTACAGTCCCGACTCATATCCTGTTCATAGATTTTTATCTCCATTCCTTATGTCCTCACACGTTTCTGGAACCATTACCACTCAACAGGTGATACGTCAAGAGCCTTTCCTTTCTACCATAAAGTCACTTGTAGTTTTTTTTCCACTGGTACCAGTAACAACAGAACCAGGGTTAAAGGTATTCGATGTGATAGTGCAGTATGGAGGGTCTCACTGCAGCTCTGCCTAAAGGGAATGTCAGATTTTCCATGTGGCCAGGTCTGTAAGAGAAAAGGGATGACATCCTGAGAAAAAAGGACAATCATAGGAAGAATCAGTTATTTTTCTTCCAGCTCTTAACTGCTGCAAGCATAAACATGCCTCATCATCTAAAGGCATTACAGTATCTCTTTTAGTGTTGCTTCTCACCTTAGAAGCATACGGGACTAATGGGAGCCATTCACCAAATTCTTGATTTTCAGACTTTCAGATTTTGAAAGGTAGATTGTAGAATTCAGTTAATTTGTCTGAGCAATGTATAAAGGCAGGAGTTATTTCACTTCAAAAGTTTCATACGAAACCCCACTTTTTTTGCTCGGAACTGATTTGCCTTTTTACTATTACAATCATCTGGTTATTTTACTGTATGAACTAAACACATAACACTTTTTAGGATACACAAATCATACGTCTTCTGTTACCTCTCCTCTGGATATTTGCGTGTAGCTGAAATAACTTTTTCAAGCCATTGGGTTTATAATTCCTAGTCTGCTTAGGACCAGTGTCTCAAATCCTGATGAAATCAAGTCAGCCCTATGCTTCTAGAGAATGCAGTCTGATTCAGTATGGGGAATGTTAGCCTAGGAGTTGAGAGGGTTGCGGATGAATGGGACCTCATAATGTTTTGATCCTGACCAAAAAAGAGGAAAACACTTTTTTAGAGGTCCATGTCACTGTTGTCCTTATTTAACCACTGTTGCACAGGGGGCTGTTTGCACCTTGCTGGTTTTCTCCATCAGATAGGTTTATAATCCAAATGCTGTACAACACGGTTCTTTGTGTTGCTAGACATTTATATAAATGCCGTTATCTCACATTTTGATGCTGCAGTGATGGTTGCTTTGAGCTGAGGCTTCCAAAGGCCCCTTTTCTGAACAAGAGTTGAGGGGAATTGTGTGGCTGAAAATGTGAAAACCTCAATCCTCAGTTTTTAAGTGCAGTCCTAGGAGAGATTTGGCTGTGGCACAAAACTGTAGGCAAGAATTCAACTGATTCGTGTGCTCTTAGCTGAGCTGCTGCACTCAAGACTGCTCTTTCCAACTATTTCAATCAAAAGCTGAGAACAAGGGAAGATACAATGCATCACAGTGGTGCTGCATTTGAAATCCAGAACTTTATAATTTTGGTGGGGTTTTTTTTTCCCTTTTTCTTTCTTTTTCTTTTTTTTCGTTGAGGTACTTGCTGAACTAGATAATGATCTTCCTATAGAAAAGGTTCTGGGAATATGTGCAGTGGGGATAGGAGCCAGGTGGGGAGCAAGACTCTGTGTGGTTGAATGTTTGCATTGAGAAAAGGCTTTTGGACCTGAGACTGGTTTGGAAAGACACCAGTCAGGGAGCAGTGCCTGCCCAAAAATCCTTGTCATGGAGATGGGATGGGAGGTGAGTGGAAAGGTGCAGGGGTTGACTGTTTCCAAAAACAAACTTGCACTGAGTCACAAATGAGTTTGAACTCGTACAAGACTGTGGGTAGAGCGAAGCCTGTGTTCCCCAGCAGTGTACAGCCCTGCGTCTTTCCCCCCTGTGACTGGGGGGCCGAGTTTAGGAGCCAAAAAAATGCCATGTTACTCTTTTGTGAAGGTGTTTAGTTCCAGAGGTGAGGCAGACAGAGGATGAAGGAGGAGCCTCCTTGGAGATCCATTCCTGAAGTACAAAGGGAGCATTAGTATCTCCAGTTTGCATGCAAGGAAGTGAGGCACATCTCAAGATATTAATATTATCTACAGACAGTAGGCAAGTCTGCGGCCCAGCCGGGATCAGACTCCAGTCTCCTGAGCCCCGTGCAGTGTTTGTCTCTTCCATCAAAGTGCCTTTTTCCACTGTACATCTTAATTAACAGCTTATCCTGATCTAACAACTAAGAAATAGCTCCATAGTGCGAACAGTAACAGTATGGACAGGTAAGTGTGTAAAATTACATTTTGTTTCTAATTAGAACAGGGATGCATGAATCTAAGGCACATTATAATGTGCTCAGAATGAGAAAATATGGACCCCAACCCATCAAGTAGGAAACTATTGCTTTGAATGAAAAGCTGTTGCTTTTCTCAAGCAAATACAAAGGCAAGTTTCGTATGTAAGCTGTGGGAGCTGACCTAGAAAGCTTCGACTTTTAAATACAATTCTCTCTGATTCTGCCGATATTTTTGTATTAACAATTACACATTTTCATAATAAGCACGAGCTGAAACTGAAGATTGCTGTGCTTAAGCTCTTCATGTCAGAATGCAATTGTGAATGTTGTGTTTGTGCTAGAAAGCTCGAAGCATCAGGGCCAGATGCTTATTTATCTCTGAAATTGCTGTTGCTCCATTGATTTCAACAGACTTGCACCCACATGCATTTATAACAGCCAGCAAACAGGCTCTTGAGTCTCAGAAATGCGCCATGAAGATGCCGAGCAACATCTGTAACATAGCAACAGGAAAGCCTTTATGCTGTTCTCATTACTGCTGGTCTCGGAGGTTGGCGGTAATAATGAGCCTATGGTGGAGGGTTTGCTTTCTTTTTGGTCAGGCTAGTCAAATTGTCTGGGAGTGTAATGCTTACCAAATCTGAAACAATAGCCAGTTACAGTAGTGGTGCGAGGACCCAGCTTTGAGGAGCCTCAGCTTTGGTTCAGTGCGAAGGGTTGGGAAGACATCACACAGCAGCACGCCTCCATGATTTCTTCTTGCTTTCCATGGGATTAACGCTTCCCCTGTGTGAAGTTTGGCCTTCCTGAAGCCAACAGAAACTTTGCAAGCAGCGTCTGGCTTCTCCGTTTTCCCTTTCCAGGCCCTCTGGAGCACTGTTGCAGGCTGTGTGGGTAGCAGAAGCCCCAGGCTGCCATCCCATGGTAGGCCCTCTGCTTCTGCTGTGTTGTCTGGGGATGAAAAGGTGCACAGCAGAGAAGGAGGTACCGGGGCTTGGAAAATGGTCGCGGGCCATGGGCAGTGATTATGTATTCCTCGGGATCAGCATCTCTGCCGGTGTTAATCAGCACCGAGGCCTGAGATCAGTGCAGCACCTGCTGCTGTGGCTGCTTTTTGCCTGCTGTCAGGTGTCTTGCAGTCTTATGCAAATAAACCATTTAAGAAAATGAATTACTTGGATCCAGCCATTCTGGGAGGAACAGCACCAGATCCTGTACAAGCCAGACAGATGCCTGAAAGATGTCCTCTATTTACACAAAACGTAGTAATTAGGTTTTCCCTTGGTATCTTTTGTGTTTTTCACATTGTTTGCCTATTATTTCTGCAAGGGCAGAGGGGGAGGTAGCGTGAGTGTAGTAGCTACTGCCTGTAATTATGCAGCCAAAAGAAACAGAAAAAAAGCCTTCTGGGTGTTTTCTACATCTAGGGATTTATTAGGTGTCTCATGTGCTGACAGAACAAGAGGTAAAATTGCTTTCAGTGTTCATCTGTCACCGTGTGAGATGGAAGAAGCAAGTCTCACAAAAGTAGTGTAGCGGCGGAACTTGTTTGTTTCTGCCCATCATGGGCAGTTCCCTCCCTTTGTTTAAACGGTTTTCGGGTCCCACCGTGAATGGACAAAAGTGATTCTGTTTTTGCAAGTGCAGTACAGGGGAGAGCACCTTTCATTTAAGGGATATTTCAAAACAAAATCTAGAACTGAGTTTGAAGTGCTTGGTCTGTTTCTACAGCACTGCTAATCATTAACAAATAATAAAATAATTTGCAGTTGTAGCCTGTTTGTCTCTGCGGGGAAATGTTACTTCTTTCACTGTGTTAGTTGGGGTAACTGCAATCACTTGAAAGAAAAAAGGTAAAGGAAAAGATAGTGTGTTCTGCTGCACCTCAGCTGAAGCAGCTCTGCGTTTTCTTGGCTACTGTAATGAAGCAAAAACCTGCACTCGGGAAGATGATAAAAACAAATGTGCAAACAGAAGCTGCTTACCAGCCGTCCTACCCAGCTCCCTGCTAGGACCTGATGGATGAACTCGCACTGCTTAAGTCCTTCCGTCACTTCTGGCTGGAAGGCCAGAGACCGATCAAAAAGAAATGGGGGAGTCCCGCAGGCCGTGCTCCTGTTGGTGGGAGGGCACCACTCTTGGGACCCCCAGAGCCAAAGTCTCTTCTGCATCACGTGGTTGCGATGAAAGCAGCAGCTTTAAAGCTGTGTGGGCCTTGCAGCCTGTTTGCTGGGGCAAGAAGGTTCAAATTCAGCTGAGCAGTACATGGAGGGGCTGCCTGGTTGGAGACCCATGGGTTTCACGGGGGATGTGCCATTTAGACCCCGCAGGTTGCCTGGGCAAGCTGCATGCTAGATTGTTTAGACCCCTCAGGTTGCCTGGGCAAGCTGCATGCTAGATAAGTTTATTTGGGGTAGGGACAAACTCTGATTTTTTTTTTTTCTTTTTTTTTTTTTTTGATGGAAGTCAGGAGGAGGATGAAGGTTTCCTTCATGCTGACTTCACCCACCCTTCCTCAGTGAGTCCTTACAGCTGTGACAAGAGTGAAAGCCCTGACTGGCACAGGGGGGCTGCTGTTGTGTGTGGAAGCCTCTCCTGTATTCCCAGTTGAAAAGATGAATTTTGAAGATGCAAGCACTCTGTTTTGGGAGCGGTATTTGTTTGACGGGTCACAGACACTGGCCACTGACGTAGTTGGTGCAGTCTTTTTTAAACTGCAATCTCTTTGGGCGTATTCAAATGTGAACGTCATGCTGTCTGCTGCTTTAGCTGAAGCATGTCAGGCAGTCGTGTCATCTCCTTATTGTGACCAGCCTTATTGTAGGCTTTTGGAGTGCTTCTTTCCTGCCGTGCAACCTGAATGAGTATCTGCCCATAAGCAACAGGTTAAGGGCTGCTTTAAGAAGGCTTCTGTTCTGTACGGTGTTTCCAGAAGCTACTTTCTCCAGCCTGTATCTGGTGACGCTGACGTTACAAAGATGTAGGATCTTAGAGTGTGAACGGGTTTTGTATTTTGCTGTACTTCAGCTTAGTTATGAAGAGAAGAGAGGCATGGGAGATGCGAAGGGTAGTAACTTGCCTGTGTGGTACGTGTTCTGCAGGTAAGGAATGAGGCGGAGGCTGAAGGTTACCCAGCTCTCATGAAGGTTACAGAGTATATTTGCAGAAGCAGCAATCTGCATCTCATTTTTAATCTTTAGAATTAGTGTCAGTGCAGAAGAGAGTAGGCAAGCCTCAGACAACTTTATTGTGGTTATGAATCATGTGCCTGGGCACAGCAACTGTGATTTGTGGGTTCAGGGCATTTTTAAACTACATGACTTTGTGGATAAAACTGGCTCTTGCAAGGAAAAAAAAAGAAAAAGAAAAAGGCAGAGGGACGTTTGGACAAAGTGGAGTGACTGAGAGCTGGTCCGGAAGTTTTCAAAAATCAGTGGGGTATTTTTCCATTTTAATTGTCGGTTTAGAGTCTTTGAGCAGGAAAACCCAAGCTTAGCCCTACAGGTCTGGAAATATTCCTGGCTTGTCTGCACATCCTGTGTTTCCCCCTTGCACAGAGCCCTGTGGAGTCTTTGGAGCCAGAGCAGAGGGTGGCATTTTGCAGAACTGTCTACCAGAGAGGGCAATGTGACTCAGCCCTGCAGGCAGGTCAGTGTAGCTGAATCCTTGCTGTAAGGCTAAGGAGGTGGTCAGTACGTCCTTCTCTGTAACGGTGCAGAGCAGACACTGCCCTGCCTGTTAGGCTGTGTCTGTCTCGATCAGGAAGCAGTATTAGCTTCCTAATTAGCTTTATATGGCAGTTGAAGTTGTGATTCAGGTATAGGTTCAGCAAGCATGTGTGGAAGGGGAAGACGTGAGGAAGCGGGGCGAAAGTCTGAGTTTTGCATTTGCAGGTGCAGACATAATGAAGAGATTCTCAGATGTTAGCCCACAGGGTGTTCTTCATATCAACTTTGACAAGAGCAGCAGATCTCAGGAGGCTGTCATCTACCTTAGGAGTCTGAAAATAGACCCCTTTGAGCAGGGGATAAGCAAAGGTGATGCTCCTGTGCTAAGGAAAGGGCTTGCGACCTGGCCTGTTCAGATTGTTCCTGGCCTGTTCTCCACGCAGATTAAACAAAATATTTTAACTGTGAAATAAATCAATGTTCCTGAGAAGCAGCCTGTAAAATGTCAGTGCTTGCATTTCTGGAAAGGCTACTTTCTTCAGCTCCAATGGATGTCCCTGCAAATATGCTGCCTAGTTTTGTAGGGTTACATGAACTCTGTGTGTCTCAATATATGTGCTGGTAGGCTCTTTGCGTGGGAGCTGTCACATTTACCACTTTGATTTAAAACTGTCTTTGATTCTCCTGTTTAAATCTTGCCCCCCTCTGGAGATGTTTTCTGATCTCCACTCGATTAAAAAGTATGCTGCAGACCCTCTTCTCCACTGGTGACCAGTGGACAGGCGTATTGGTGAGTTGTCGGGGGGTGGGTGCTACGCTTGCCCCCGTGCACATCCCCTGTTGCAGAGACCAGTCTGCGGGTTTTATGGGCACTGTGTGTCTCCACAGAGCCCCTGTGATTGTGTGTCTTGTGTCAGTCTCATGTAATGCGGTTGTGCTGCGTTGTGCTAGGACATGCTTTTAAACCGCAGGACTTTTGAGTGCTGATTGTAAATTGAACAGGAAAGATTGCTTGGAAACAGTAGAAGGCATGACCTTTCTTCTGCTCCTTGGGGCAGAGCAGAGATTTTTGTAGCATTCTGCTTTGAAACAAATTGGTAAATAGCAGGGATGTTCTTATATATAACAGGTTAGCTACTGAGGTGTCCGCAGGCTTCCTAAGTGTTGAAGGAGATGGGATGGAAAAGATGTTAAATAGAGATAAGAACTTAAAAAAAAAAAAAAAAAAGGCATGCAGAAATGAGGAAATCGCTTATTCAGGCAGGACTAACAAAATCTAGGAAAATTACGCCAAATCAAGCAGTGCAGATGAAAATTTTGCCTGAGCGCAGAGCACGGGCTGTGACTATTTACCATCATGAGGTTAGATCGGGGATAGTGTAAGCTACAGGGAGTGCAGCAGCTAGGAAATAAAGATGACCATAAGGTCAGTGCTCAGAGCCAGGTAAATGAGCCGTGCTGCAGGGCAGGACGGGGCAATGCCAGAGCTCCCCGTAGATGGGATTCCAGGGGTGACATACACTGGTGTCGTCCTTGACAGGGAGAACAGGGCTGACGGTGACTGGCTATTCTTGTGTGTTTGGCTGCAGTCATGGGGAATTTGCTGTGATAAAGTTAGTACAGCATGGCCCGCAGGTAAAGAACTGGTGAAAAACTTCAGGGCTCTGTCACGACCTTCGTTTTTAACAGTTTTCATACTTTACAGTACCTTGTAGTGTCTCTATAGCCATGTATGATATAGGGGTAAAGACAGCTTGCCCAGCGGAGTGAGGGGGAGCCTAGCAAACATGAGCATTGCAAGGGTCTGGGAAGAGCCCCCGACCTGCCTCCCGATGGGCAAGGTGCAAAATCGTTTTAAAGGCTCTGCAGTGGAGAGGGGCACTGCGTTCAGCATGTCTTCATGTATGTGGGAGTGATGCTGGTTTCAGGTGGTGAGTGCTGGTGGAGAATAAAGGGAGAGGGTAGTGTCTTAAACATCTAGAACTTTAAATTGTCTTTTAGTAAAAGTAACTTTCAGATCCCCTTTTCTGTTTGCTAGCTGCTGGATGATGGGTTTCCATTATCAAACATGATTGTGACCTGAGTATTTCTCCTGAGCTTTCAATATCGATTTCATGGCAAGTATTGGGGAAGAACATAGTTCTACATATTATGGGGTACTTCTTTGAAAAGTTTTTCTTTTAAAATACAAATGGAAAAAGATACTTGTTAGAGAAATATAGGACCAGTTGGTGCAGGATTGTATTATGGAGGATCTAAAATAGGCATAGCAGTGGCCTTAAAACCTAACTTCTGAATTATTGCAATTTTTGACCATTACATGATTCTGGGAGTGCGTACCGGGAGGTGACAGTAATGCCACATCTGGACTGTGCATTCGGGTAGGGAATCCGACAACTTATCTAGACTTCCTAGACCAGATGTTTTATGTGTTACATGTTTAAATTTTGCAGTTTCATAAACTTTTTCCCCAGACCAATCCTTTCTTATGATCTAAATTCTGACCTTCATATCCATGGCTGCAGCTCAGCTAACTTCTGTAATTTAGCACTGTTGCTGGTCCTTCACGTTTCTGTGGGCGGCGCAAGAGCTGCACTCTGCTGCAGTGCCGGATTTGCGGTGCAGCAATGGGAGCGTTTGGGGAAGAAGGCGCTAATTAATATTGTATGGGGGGCAGAATGTGGTCCTTAAGAAGTACAGAAAAAAGATGCTGCGGATGGGGGAGTTAACTAGTCCAAGCTGGTGAATAGCTCTTCTAGGAATGATAATTTTGAGCCACATAATGGAAATAATAGAACCGGCCTAAAAAATGGGTCAATGAGGTGATGGAAGCTCAGCAGGTGGTGGAAAACAGTGCTAGCTTTTCTCGCTCTTTATTAGCGTGATAGCAGGATTGATCCAAAGTTTGCTGTGTATGTAGAAGGACTCTTGTGACCACGACTGGCTTTGGACACTGTGGTACGGGGCAGAGCACGGTATAATATCTCTTTGCACGTCGGTCCCACGGCCAACAGAAAGGGAGAGCGGCGTTCAGGCGGGCTGTGCTCAAACCCCAGCTCTGCTGTTGACTTCCCAGGTGACCTCAAGCAATATAGAAATAGGGCTAATGATACACTTACCATGCTGCAGGACCATGGAGCAAGTGTGCTGTTGTTACATGTATTAGCAGCATTGCTGTTTGGAGAACTGGTTTCATAAACAAAAACAAATTGTCAGTGAATAGTTTGGCATTTTTTTGAGAGAAGCCTACAGTTTACTGCCTGCAGAGCACCAAGGAGTAAGTAGTAAAAGCTGCTTGAAGTCTTAGCCAGGCGATAGAGCCAAATTGTGGTTATGATTGCACATCACAAAAGCTGTCTGTTTGGGAGGAGGTTTAGCTGTTTGTTCATTCATGGCTTAGACCCCATCGTGCAACAGCAGCCACATTTGTGCAAACATTCGTTCATTCTGTGACAAAACTACTCATATTGGCAGGTTAGGAAATGTAGCATTTTTGTATTAAAAGGCAATAGGTAAGCTTTGCCTGTAGCTGTAGACCTCGTTAGTACTATGCTATTAAGCTCAATTAGAGTGGCACAGTGAAAATAAGTATACTACTTCTGCAATGAAACAGCATGTAAAGACCTGAACAAATGAGACATTATTACTATGAATAATACTTCCTCATATGAGTAGAACCACTGAAGTCAGGGGCCCTACACCTGTGTTTTGTGGTGTATCTGTTACTGTTTTGTTGACTTTGTTTTGATGCTTTATGTTGGCTGAAACATTTTAATGTTTTTATTTTAAAACTTAGTAACTGAAACTTACTAATGCAATGGACAAAGCATCTTCTGGGATCCTTTCTGCTTTGCTGGTATGGACTGAAAAGGAGCAGCCTCTCTGTTCCCTTCCTTCCCAACCATGCACATTTTCAAGCTGGGTTGTCCTGTGATAATACGTTTTTTCGAGTGTGTGTAAAACCATCCTGTCTCTGCATGATCCATGTAATACATGGGAAAAAATTTCCCATCTAGTAACTGATGAGGGCAATTTCCTGTAAGCCAGCTCTTCTTGTGGTCTCTGTTTTCCAGCCAGTTCTATTTTTACCACCTTTTTCTTCTTTTTTTCTCCCCCCAGGGTTTGGTGTTTTTTTTTTTTATTTTAAGAAAAAGGATGTTTCTGTTTGGTAATCTGTTACTATAATGGTTCTTACACCCAACCAGGCTACAGTTTTAAAAGGCACCAGCGAAAGCCATGAAGGTAACATGTATCCTGATCATGTATAATGAAAGCTTTTGAGCCACATCATAAAGTCAGCATCAGCTGATGGGAGCAGGTGAGGGCGAAGCCTTGGCTGTGCTGGTTATTGTTGCCGAGCTAAAGCCAAGTCCAACTCATTCTGTATTACTGTAGTCAAAATTGTTTTGATCCTGACACTGCGAAAATTTATATTGATGTACCATGTTACTCATGTGAATAAGGATCTATGAGCACGTAAGTAGTTGCAGTAGCAAGCCTGATACCCACCTGGCTCCAGTGAATAAAGCTGGGGAGACTTACGCTAAGGGTGCGAGAGGAATCCAGCAATCTAAAGCCTGGTGTCAGTGAAGGAGGTCTGAATGTATGGGCAGAGTGAGGAAATGAAAGGATATCCGAGTAGGAGCGCAGGAGGGTAGAGATGTGAGAGGGGAGTCATTTAGAACAGTCACTTTCTATTAAAGTAAACGGAAACCTTGGCTGCGGTTATAGAAATGTCATGCTGCAAGGCATGTGTGTATTTTAAACCAATCTCAGTCTGTTTGAACTTTTTCCCAAGACTTTAGGAGTCTGGGAACCTTTCAAAAAGCAGTTAACATCATGCAGGAGAGTGGATTGGAGATCCAGCTTTATGATGATAGAAATTGTGCTTGAAAGGCATTCTGATAGCCAGATTTCTAGGAATACAAAAGGAGGAAAGCAAGGTAATTCCGTGACGGTTACTGTCTCACAGATGATACTGTCAGCTTTGGAGCATTGTGGTCTTACTTGGAGAAGATTTGGTCCTTCTTCAGGCATGCTTTTTTTCCCCCCTTGACTTTGCACATCACATCTCTGGACTGGATCAAGAAAGCTGCACGTTCTGCAAGCAAAATGCCAGAAGAATGCAGCGTGCACACAGGGCAAAGGGTGGGTTTCCTAACTCAGGCACAGCGGATGTGTATTTTGGTGCTTGCAAACAGTTGCCCTGGTTTGTGCCCACAGTAGGGTAATTAGATTTTTAATTAGGAAGATGAACATCCCTGCTTTCTCATAGATACTAACAGATGACAAAAGATGCTGAGAACTTAGCCCCAGGAGTCATTTGGCATCTGAAGCACAGTTTGTACAAGTCAGATCTAGCAACAGTTGCGTTTTCCTCCCATTACATTTGTGTCTTGAATGGTTGTTGATTATGTTTTAAATGTTTATTAACCCGGCTGCTCTAGGATAAGCACATCTGGTCCTCTGATCCTTGGAAAGGGGAAGGGTTTGTCAAATTGCCTTCAGGTTTTTCCTGTGGTTGCCGGGTACTGGTCCTTCAAGCCACTAAGACACTTGTTAGCTTTCAGTGAACAAATGCTTCCATGTATTTTGAAGAAATAAATTATAGTCAGAAAAGTGTGTGCTGAAATGGCCTTTTTCACATGAAATGTTGGCAAAATTTTTGTGCTACGATGACAACAAATCATCAGAGTGGCAGATTTGAGAAGAGGTGTGACTTCTGCCCTCTTGACAAGGTGACACCATTGCTTTGAAGCATCGCTGGGCGACAAGGGGAGCGTTTCTGGTCTTCATTAGGCACAGCTGCAGCCTTCACAGCACTAGCATGGGACTCGGGGCTGGCATTTCATTGCAGCATTTCATTGCATGTTATTCCTGAGAGTTGCAGCATCATTTTGTCTAAATACTGCTGGGGGAGGCTGGCAGTGGTGTTTGCTGTGAATCATCATCACTAATGGAAACTATTCGATAGAGAAACAGTGGTTATTAGCAAGATGGCATTTCTGAATCCCTCCTCCTTTTTTTCTTCCCCCCCCCCCGCCCCCCCCTCCATGAACTGTTCTGTAAATTACCTTTGGCCTGGAGGGCGTCATTCACTTTCATTCTAGCAACAAATACTTTGGTGTGAGTGGAAAACATCTGAAAGAGCAGGAGGGGCTTTTTGTTATTTCTGAACTCCAAATGTGTTTGCTTCTGTTGTGTTTTTATTCTGATTTCATTTTGCACTTTAAATAACCATGGATGACTGGAAAATGTTGAATCAATCGTATAGCTAGTGCTGCAGGTGGACTGTTTAAAGGCATTTATTTTTGAAGTGCTAAACTGAGGGATGTGGACATTAATAAAGTAAATAAAGTCGCCTTGGAATGCTGCTATTTCCCATCACTTTAGGAAATCATAGGCTTCCTCCCTCGAGAAAAATAATCAAGTACCGTCTTAATTTTCAAGCCCATAAATAGACTCTAGGAGATTACATACATAATTAAAGTTACACTCCTACATAAGACCTTTTTTCCTAGGCTGTGGCCAGAACTCTTAGCTGAGAATGTTGCTGTGTGCTGTCTGTCTGCTTAAATGTCCTTCTGCTCTGGGTTTCTGGCTGTGCAGAAGGGATGTTCCAGAACTCCACTCCTGTCCTGCGAACATCAACCTCACGGTCAGTGAACTTGCAGAGTGAATGGAATGAAATGTGCAAAAAAAAAAAAATTTAAATGGAGACGATCTGCTACAATGTCTGGAGTCCACTATGTCTGGGGATGGGTAGAAGCTTGGAGGAAACACTGGTCCATTCCAGTTTGGCAATGTGTACATCCCAAATATCATCCACACAGTGCATTGAGAGCGTAGGAAGGACACTACTTTTTTTAAAAATCCCTCTCATGTAATGCCGATTACATCTCTCTAAAGAAAAAGCGTGTTTATATTACCAGAGGAGGGACTCTACAGTTGTTTAACAACACACCAGATGAAAGAGACAAGGCTTGGTGTGTGCGCACGTTCATCTGTACAACTTTCTTTTCCTTAGCAAAACTAAACTGCTTACTATTATCCCCATCTTTGGAAACGCACAGACTTCTTGTTTGATTTTAGACTGATTTCAGCTGTAGAATTCTGCCCCCCTCCCCACTCTAATTTTAAATTTCTCCGTGAGGCAGGGGAATGAGCGCACTAGGTGAAGCATGCGGGATCCATCCAGGAGATATCTATGGATGCGGGTGTGGACTAGACAGTTGAGGCAGATTCTTCAGGAGCTTGAGAATTATCAGAGGAGGGGAAGAGA